>NW_022196904.1:58462755-58485096 GCF_008632895.1 Mastomys coucha
TTTTAAGATTTATTTATTATATGTGAGTACACTGTAGCTGTCTTGAGACACTCCAGAGGAGGGGGGTCAGATCTCATTATGCATGGTTGTGAGCCACCATGTGGTTGCTGGGATTTGAATTCAGGACCTTCAGAAGAGCAGTCAGTGCTCTTTAACTGCTGAGCCAGCTCTCCAGCCCCAAGGCAACTCTTTTTTTTTTTTTTTGGTGTTTTTGAGACAGGGTTTCTCTGTGTAGTCCTGGCTCTCCTGGAACTCACTCTGTAAACCAGGCTGGCCTTGAACTCAGAAATCTGCCTGCCTCTGCCTCCCAAGTGCTGGGATTAAAGGCGTGAGCCACCACTACCTGGCTACAATTCTGTTTTCTTAAAACGGTGTCTACTGATTTTTACCACATGGTAGTTTGTTTTCTTGTGTATCCAGTGATCTTAGGCTGAAATGATAGTTCATATTTCTTTGAAAGAAGTTTGAATTTTATTTATTTTTGTTTGTTTGTTTGTTTTGAAACAGGGTCTCTCTATATAGTCCTATCTTGGAGCTCACTGTGTAGACCAGGCTAGCCTTGAACTCACAGTAATAAATCTGCCTGCCTCTACCTCCTGAATGCTGGGATTAAAGGATGGGCCTCCACGCCTGATTCAGAAGTTTGAATTTTAAATTCTCACAAAAACTCCATGAAAGTTTGCAGCAGTCAGAGCTTTAGACCCAGGATCCTTTGCAATAATGGTTTGGCTTAAAGGCAGAGCCTAGACTGCACCTCTAACCCCTTGTTGCTTACAATGTTGTTTTCTTTTTCTTTTTGAGATAGGCTTTCATATAAACTAACCTGGCTTCATACTCAACTCTATAGCTGAGCATAATCTTGAAGTTCTGATTCTACTGCTTCTACTTCCCTAGTATTGGGAATACAGGTATAGCACCATGCCTGGTTTTATGTAATGCTTGGGATGGTACCCAGACTGGCATGCTTGCTAGCCACGTTCTCTACTAACTAAGCCATATCTCCAGCCCTTAACATAGACTTTGCCCTTACCTATCATTCCAGTGTATGCTTACTTCCCTCAGCCTTAGCTCCTGAGTGTGAGTGGATGTGTGTGGTGTGTGTATAGTGTGTGTGCATGTCTGTGTGGTGTGTGTGTGAGTGTATATGTGGTGTGTATGTGTGTATATGTGTGTGTGGTGCATGTGTGAGTATGTGTATATATAGTGTATATGAGTATATGTGTGTGGTGTATATATAGTGTGTGTGAGTGTATGTGTGTGGTGTATGTATAGTGTGTGTGTGGTTTGTGTGTGTATGTGTATGAGTGTATATGTGTGTGTAGTGCATGTGTGAGTGTGTGTGTGAATGTGTGTGTGTGCATGTGTATACTTCTCAAAGCTATCCTTGGCTGTCTGTCTGTCTGTCTGACTATATGCCTTCCAGGAAGCCCCAGCCCCTGTGTCTTTCTGCTTTGCTTCACCAAGCTTAATGAGCCTTGATCCTCCTTAGCCACTTTTCTTTACTGTACAAATGGGTGAAGTACCTGACCAGTCAAGCCACACCACCCAAGGACCAAAGACAAACCTTTTTTTCCAAGGATTACTGGCTTGTCTTCCCTCCAAGGTAACTTTGAATGCTAGGAGCCCCATGCACTGGGGTTTCCCTACTACCTCAGGTCATCCTCTCCCTTCTTCTACTTCCTGTGCTGATCCGACCCTCATCCCACGTGCCTGCAGATGTGAACCGGACAAACAGAAAAGCCACCTGGTGGGAATGGACTACCTGTGAGCTCTATCAACATGTCCAATCAGTCCTTGGGAGGTCATGTGACTTCCTTAACCAACACCATATTTGCATATCTATCAATTTTATACATACACACACACACACACACACACACACACACACACACACACACACACACACACGTATATTTAAATGGGGAAACAAAGGCACCAAAACTTGAGCAAGCTTGTTTGCATGCCACTACTTGTAACTGGAAACTGAGAGGCAGACCAGACACAGCCTGGCTCTTTTCCATTGTTCATGGCTGCAGAAAGAAACAGGAGGGTCTAGGACCATGAGGGACTTGGCAGATGTCCTGCTGATCAGAGACTGCCTGCAGAAAGCCAAGAGCTCATGAGAGTCTGGTGCTGGCCTCTCTGTTACCTTGTGTGCCACAGCAAGGGTTGGCAGTAAGTCCAAGGGTCTCTGGACTTCTTTATGATTGGAAAAGCAAATGCCCAAATGCCAACGCAAGGGTCCAGAGTCTCCTTTGTGAAGTCGATGGTGGGTGTGAGTTGGGGACACTAGCAGCTTTGCTGGTTAGCTACATCCTCAAAAGCAAGCATGCTGTTGACAGCAATGACTGTCGACCACGTGCTCACCCACGCCCCATGCCACCCTCACGCAGAGTAGCGTGTACAAAACTGTCTTCACATTGAGCCATCAATGGAGCTCAGGGACATCCATGTTATCACTATGCGTGTGTCAGTGAGGACAAGAGCTGGTGCAAAAGACTTTCCCCAGGCCCCACAATCCAAAGGAAGAGAGGGCAAGAATCTAGCCCTAGGTATAGCAGAGCTGATATGGGCCTTGATCCCACCTAGGGGTGTCCCTGCACAAATGGGAGAAGTACCTGACCTGTCAAGTCATACCACTCAAGGACCAAACACGAGCCTTTCTTCCAAGGGTCGCCTGCTTGCCTTCCCTCCAAGGTGACTCTGGTTTCTTAGGAGTCCCACACACTAGGGTTTTCCAAGAGCCACTGAAGGAACCAGGTTGGCTTAGGGCAGGATTTACCTTCACCGCTTCCCAACTGGAATTCACCAGGTGCTGCCGGAAGGGCCCAAAACCTAAAACCAAAAATACCCAAGTTTGCTCAAACCATCCCACGCCAGCCAGTAACAAGTTCTGCCACCTGCTAACAAGTTCCATAGGCCCCAGAGAACCTCAACCTTGCTAATCTGGGGGCTTCTTCAGAATTGTCTGTATGAAACAGTCAGGGAACCCAAAAGAAAAGGGAGTGTGTGGGAGAAACGGCTCAGAAGTTAAAAGTAACCCCTGCTGGCTTGGTTGCTGTTGCTGTGGTAAACTTCCCCAAAGCAACCTGGGCAGGGTAGGGGTAGGCCTAGTTTGGTTTATGTTACTGCCCATCATCAAGGAAAGCCAAGGAGGCAAACGTTCAAGGTAGGAACATGGAGGCAGGGACGACAGACAGATGCCACGTTGCAGCTTGCATATACAACCCAGGACCACCTGCCCAGGGTGGTACTACCAACAGTGGGCCAGGTCCTCCTTTATGAGTTTTGGGAGTCCAGCTGTGGTTCTACATCTTCTGCTCCCTCCCACTCAAAGTGTCCAGATGCCACTGCACACTGGGTAGAAAGGATGAAACAGAGACCAGAATGGGTGGGGCATACAGGGTCAGGGTACGGCTGGGAGTGAGTGCTGGGAGCAGATGGGGAAGGGGACCTTCTCCAAGGATCTTAATGTTATAGCTCTTTTAGACGAAGGCCTTCTCCAATGGTCTTCAATGAAACAGCTCTCCTAGATGATCTTGGCTTGGGAGCATACCTCTACTGGGGTGGGGCTTGTACAAATACATTTTATTTGGGGTGAACCAGGGTTATATATGGACCTTGGAGAGTGTGAAGGAGTTTTCAGGGTAAACAAAAATCATTGGTTAGAGTTTAAAGTACTGTGAATACCTCATTTTTATGGAGAGGCATTCCAGGAATCCCAGGTACTTGCTGGGTGGGTTCTATGAGGAAAAGAGGAAGTTTGTAGGTATGCCAAGGACTACTTGACCTTTCCGAGGTAGAGGGTGTGAGGAGTCTACATCCCTAGACAAGGTCAAAGAAGGGGAAGTCAAGCTGCTAAAGGGAATCCTCCACTTTGCACCAAGCTTAGACGAGCCATCTGGACTTGGTAGGTTTTGACCTTAATTAGCAGGGTTTCCCCACAACAGGATTTCTCTGTGTAACCTTGACTTTCCTGGAACTTGCTCTGTAGACCAGTTCATAGGGGTCTGTCTGTCTCTGCTGGGACCAAAGGTGTGCACCACCACCACCACCACCTAAAAGCCTGTCTTAAAACAAGACAAACAAACAAAAAACCCTTTTAAAAACTCTGTTAAGAGGATGAAAAGGCTATCACAGGAAACTGTTTAAAAGCATATGTCTATTGTATGAAGACTATTATGGGATATGTTTAAAAGGTCTAACTGAAAACTAGGCAAAAGGAATGAGATTTTTTCACTGCAGAGGACTTAACAGTCACCACAGAAGCACATGAGAGGATGCTGAACTTCATAGTTCAGAGCCTCAGAGAGGCTGGCTGGTCATGCTAGAAAATGTCCTGTACCTGGGAGGCTAAGGTAGGAGGACCAAAAGTTCCAGGCTAGCCTGAGTTACATAGCAAGAACTTGGATCGAAATAAAATAAATTGTTGTGTCTTATCACAACAACAGTAAAAGTAAAACAGTTATTTACCTGTGGGAGAACATATAGATAGGTTATAGTTAGGGTATTACAAAGAACACGACTGTGAATGATAGTTTTCAGTTCTGAGATTAATGTCCAATTAATAATATTAATTAATAATAATAAGGTACAGGTAATAATAAGATAATAAAATGAAATAAGACCACATTGAAATGTGACAACCATCTACAAATGCTGGTATAAATGAGAAACTGGGTCTCACACATTGATGGGAGTGTAAGGCACCACTTTGCAATATGATGATAGGTTTTTTTTTTTTTTTTTTTTTTTTTAAGAACTGAAAGTGGATTGACTAACACGTACAGTCAGGGACCTCAGAACTGGAAACTACTGTTCACAGCAGTGCTCTCTACTCTAAATACTCTAAAGCTGTAACTATCTATATGTTCTTCCACAGGTTGTTAATAACTGTTCTTCTTCAACTGTTGCTGTGATAAAAACAACTACAACAATGAAAAGCAACTTAGAGGGGAAGAGAATTCATTTCAGCTTATAACTATGTTATAGACCATCACTGTGGGAAAGTCAAGGCAGGGACTTCAAACAACTACTCACATGGCATCCACAGTCAAAGAGCAGAGAGAAATGCACACATGTTCACTTGCTTGTGCTCAGCTTGATTTTTTCACTCTCCTACAGCTCAAGGGTCTCCGGCCTAAGGAATGGTACCACCCATGGTGGGTTGTGCCTTCTCATATCAATTAGTTAATTGTCTTAATTGTGGGCACAGACATACCCACAGACAAACCATTCCTAGGAAATGTCGACATGCCCACAGGCCAACCATTGCCCAGGGAATGGTGCTG
This sequence comes from Mastomys coucha, assembly GCF_008632895.1. Lineage (NCBI taxonomy): Eukaryota > Metazoa > Chordata > Mammalia > Rodentia > Muridae > Mastomys > Mastomys coucha. The sequence continues at coordinate 58,468,047 of NW_022196904.1, forward strand.
CCCACAGTAAACTGGATCTTCTTAACATCAATTAGCTTAACTAAGATAATCCCCAAAAGATGTGTCCACAAGTCAACCCAATTCCTCATTGGGACTCTCTTCAGGTGAATAGGTTTTATCAAGTTGACAATTAAAACTAACCATTGCAACAACTTAAGCTATAGAATCATCCATATTGTAGACTATTACTCTGCCATGAAAAGGGGCCAGCAAGTAGAAACAACCTAGATGTTTGTAAGTTGATAAGTGAAAAACAAATGTGGAATAATCCATACAATGAAATACTTTGTAGCTAAAGGACCTGAAGTAATTTTTTTTTTTTTTTTTTCCGAGACAGGGTTTCTCTGTGTAGCCCTGGCTGTCCTGGAACTCACTCTGTAGACCAGGTTGGCCTCAAACTCAGAAATCTACCTGCCTCTGCCTCCCAAGTGCTGGGATCAAAGGTGTGTGCCACCACAGCCCGACTAGGACCTGAAGTATTGATGCCTACTATAACATGAATGAACACTGTGAGCATGGTACGTGAGATAAATTAGTTTCAAAAGACAACATGTTCTAAATTCATGTATGCTAGATATCCGGAATAGGCACAACTATAAAGAGAGAAGGTGAATTTGCCTTTCCCTGGTTCTGTGCCTGTTGAATATGGGCCATGACATTGATGGGATCTCTTTTAGCATCTATATCTCTGTATTTATATCAAGATGCATTGAAATGCAAACTTTAAATGAGTGAAATGGAGAGCACTGAGAAGTGTGTGTATGTGCACATTACATGCACATGCATGTATGCAGATGTGCACACAGATCCATATATGGAGACTAGAGGAGGACATCAGGTGTCCATTACTATCACTCTTCGTCTTACTGCTGAGACACAGATCCCCCTGTCTTGGATCCCCGCTCTCTGTGCTGGCTTTACAGGTTACATGCATGCTTTTTAAGATTTTTTTATCATGCTTAGGCAGCAAGCATTCTTACCCACTGTGCCAGCCAAGTGATACAGCTTAATAAGTTCATTCACATTTTAAAATAACATACCCATTAACACATTCGAAAAACTTGGATGGACCTCAGAAGAATCACCCTGAAAAAAAAATTCCAGTATCAGATGGCCACATACTACCTGATTCCATGGTCATAGTATTTTCATTATAAAAATAATTGGAGGGGCTGGAGAGGTGGCTCAGCGGTTAAGAGCACTGACTGCTCTTCCAGAGGTCCTGAGTTCAATTCCCAGCAACCACACGGTGGCTCACAACCATCTGTAATGGGGATCCAATGCCCTCTTCTGGTGTGTCTGAACACAGCAACGATGTGCTCACATACATGAAATAAATAAATAAATCTTTTTAAAAAAGATATATAAAGAAAAAAAGCTATTTAAAAATAATTGGGAAAATAGCTAAGAGATTAATGGCTGTCAGGGGAAATGGTTAATAAAGACTGCCAACTTGTCTGTATCAAGAGATGGCAAGGAAGCTGGGCGGTGGTGGCGCATGCCTTTAATCCCAGCACTTGGGAGGCAGAGGCAGGTGGATTTCTGAGTTCGAGGCCAGCCTGGTCTACAAAGTGAGTCCAGGACAGCCAGGGCTACACAGAGAAACTCTGTCTTGGAAAAACCAAAAAAAAAAAAAAAAGAGAGATGGCAAGGATACTGTAGGTGTGTAGGAGAGAGGATGACATCATGAGGGCTTGACCTTGACCTAATGAATGCTTTGGTTTAATTGACTTTTCAAAAACACTTATTTATTTTCAATCATGCATACAGGTGCCTGTGCAAGTCAGAAGAGGGTGCCAGACCCTTTAGAACTGAAGTTATGGGTGGTTGTGAGCCAACCATGGGTGGGTGCTGGGAATCAAACCCTGGTCCTCCAGAAGAACAGCCAATGCTCTTAAGCACTAAGCTATCTCTTTAGCCCCCACAAATGGTCAGTCTTTGATGATTTGAAATTTGAACAAACTACTTTGAGGTGGTAGAACTGTGGAGGATGGGTAGAACTGTGGAGGTTGGAGGAAGTGGGTCACTAGGAACACTTCCTTGGGCTATATCTTGGGGTCCTGTCATAGTTCCATTCTGTTTCCTGTTCACCATCATACAAAACCCTCTTCTCTACTTTTCTCTGTCACCATGACGTTCTCCCTCATCAAGTCTCAGATACAATGAATGGTACTGGCTACACCATATAATGGTGGATTGAAATTTCTGATGAGATTTATAAAATAAATCTCTCCTCATGTTGCAACATCAAGACAAACATGAAAACTAACTCTGTGGTGGTCAGCTTTGTCAACCTGCTATAACCTAGAGTCCCTGAGAAGGAAAGTCTTAATGATCATCCACATTGGGTTGTCTGGTGGGCACTTCTTCTGGGAACTATCTTGTTAATTGATGTCGGGGGACTCAGTTCACTATGGGCAGTGCCATTCCCTAGGCATTGGGTCCTGCACTATAAAAGAATGGAGAAAGCACGCTGAACACGAGGAAGCAAACAAGAGAGCAAGTATGTATGCATCCCTCTCTGCTGTTGACTGTGGATGTGATGTGACCAGCTGTCTGAAGTTCCTATGCTGATTTTCCCACAACGATGGACTGTAACCTGGGATTGTAAACGGAAATAAACTCCTTTATCCTTTGTCGTTTGTTTTCTGGATATTTTATTACAGCCAATTGAGTCTGAAAAGCACACCAAGTGTTGAAATAGGGGAAGGAAGTGTGGAAGAAGCTATAAGGGAGTAGCAGTGGAGGGGGTTTTGAGGTGGAGGCAATTCCAGGAAGCCTCATACTGGTCAACATTGTATAAAGCGGTCTGTGTGCACATGCTCCTTCCTCAACCCCTCCCTCCCTTTTTCCTTCCCTTCCTTCTCCCCTTCTCTCTGCTTCTCTCTTTCTTAATTATACTGATGTCAGTACATTGGATTCGACATTGAAGATGTCAGCATCAGGCAACTCTAGTGAGATTTGCAAGGAGTTCTCTTTCTTTACAATTTTGATCTACATTTCTAAAATGAAAAACGTGTGGCCTCCCACTGCGGGAGGCTAGTATGTCAGACTGAGAGGAGGGGAGATTCATCTCAGCTTGGGCTGCAGGAAGGGTCGAGCATCGTCCTACTCAGTTTTATCTGGAGTATGACTGAGGGTTTGAGTCCCTCACCTGACTCTCAGTGCATACTTCTCAATTCCCACATTTTTGAGTCTGTGAAAGATCAGGATGCTACATCAAGTCGCTGGACCCCAGGGCCTCTAGAGTAGGTGGCAACACTGGAGAGGGAATCCAGCTGTGCCTGGTAACTGCTGGCTGTGACCCATCAACAGGATTGGTTCACAGGGAGAAAAACCTCAGGGGACAGAAAGCTTTTCAACAGAACAGCCCACCATCTCAGGACTACCATCTGGCTTTAACTGATAGGATACAGAATCTTGCAGCTGCTGTGTTAGCCTGTAGCCATAAAGAACAGCATAGAGAATGTTGAGATTAAGAAGAAAGACTAAGAAGCCAGCTTCCTCAGGATCATAAAAACCCATCAACACACATATCACGTGCTTTAAGATCATATTCAGCTTTGAGAAAAACACATCCTTGTTTATTTTAAATTAGGAAAGACAACTCAGGGAGCAAGGTTAGAAGGTCTTGTTTTGTTGGGCTAAGCCTCACTCACCATCAAGACTGCCCTGGAATGGAGTTGGGGAGTCAGCTAGAGAAATCTGGTAGAATCAGGGAACCCTGGGGAGGAGAGCAGGCTTGCCCGGTCTCTCATTTTACTGTTGGTCCTGGCCAATACCCCGATCATAAGGCTATTTGTTAGAATCCTTGCATTTCAGCCTGGCGGTGTTGGCGCACGCCTTTAACCCCAGCACTTGGGGGCAGAGGCAGGTGGATTTCTGAGTTTGAGGTCAGCCTGGTCTACAGAGTGAGTTCCAGGACAGCCAGGGCTACACAGAGAAACCCTGTCTCGAAAAACCAAAAAAAAAAAAAAGAAGAAGAAGAAGAATCCTTGCATTTCACCATCTGTCTACAGGCCAGTTGTCAAGACAAGATTTACACATCCATCGAGGATCCAATAAAATGAAGAATCTGCCCCCCCACATTCCCTGGCCACCAACCCCCCTCCCTGCGCACCCCAGGAAACTCAGAACATCGCTAATAAAGGCCAGCCACACTCTGGGATCCAGTGGGCATTTCCCAGTGGCGCCTGACTCCCGGCTACTGCAGGCTGATGAGAGAAATGTAGGGAAAGACGTGAGCCCAAGACGGGCAGCACATTTCCATGCCCATAATTCATTTGAGACAGGCACTGCTTTTATCAAGAGTATGGTTTCCTGAGAACATCAAGTGTAATTTGAGTCATTCAATCTCTGGACCCAAAATAAAAAACAAATCAAACATGCAAGGGGATAAGAGTGTCTCAAAAAAAGTGCTCTTTTTTGTCTCCTCTCCTTTTGGAAGGCTGATAGTATGAATCACTGTCCGAAAGTATTTTTCAAAGAAGCTTTCAATTAGGACAGGTGACAGGAATCCTTTATGCTTCCCTTTATCGAATACATGTTGGAAAACTTGAAATGTGCCAAATGTGTCTAACTAAAAATAAATAAAGCACTTTGGTGTCTGACTAAAAATAAGAGCATCGTGAGGAAAGAGTAAACCCGTAGGGACCAGCTGTGACAATGACAGGTGCCTGTGGCCGGGATGACTTCAGATGTGTGGCTGAGATGGAGGACAGAGGAGCCACCATTCTTTCCTTCCAGGCTGACCTTTTGGGGTTCAGAGGCATCAACCATTGTGTGTGCGTGTGTGTAAAGAGGTTCAGAGGTATCAACAATCAGTGTGTGTGTGTGTGTGTGTGTGTGTGTGTGTGTGTGTGTGTGTGTGTTTGTAAAGGGATTCATTCAGAGGTATCAACAACCAATGTGTGTGTGTGTGTGTGTGTGTGTGTGTGTGTGTTGGTTAGTTCAGTGTTTTCATAGTAGCAAAAGCACCATGTGGGGCGGGGGACTGCAGTCTCCATCAAGGCCTGGTTCTTTAAAAGGATGGTGTGAGCCCGGTGAGGGTTTGTTCTGTCTGAAATCTGCAGTTCTACCCTTTCCACTGGGTCCCAGGCTTAGGGACAGCAGGTGACAGCCTGGGCTCCTCCCCAAGGGGCTGAAGGACAAACAAGGTCTGAGTGAACCTAAGCCACAAGTGGGCACCTCAGTGCATGGCACTCAAGTTATTTGTGGTGAAGGGGCTCAAAAGCAGGAAAGCCTGTGTTTTTTAATAGGCCAGAGCAGGAAGTCAGCTTCCATCTGGAATTTCTACCAACACCAGTTGCCACTCATGTTCCCCTGGGAGAGCTGTTTACAAGCAGAGTCGAGCAAGTGCGCATTCCAGGCCCCAGCAGAAAGCAGCGGAAACCCGGAAGCAGGGAGACATGGGCTTACCCGTCACCACCACGCAGCGGGACTGCGAATCCATGGGACCCTCTGCCCTAGGATGGTCCAGCCAGGATCCAGGAACACGTGGGGAGTGTGGAAAGGCCACGCCCCTAGGGAGCAGAACTGATGGCCCCTGGACACTCGAGGGTCATAGCGCCGCCAGAACTTGGTTCAGTAGGATGCATGACATCAAGGTGCTCGACCCTGTCGCGCGACCAGCTGTCCCAAGACTGCGCGGTTTCTAGTACTCACCACTGAAATCACTCAAACTAGGACCGTGCGAGTCACCCTCTCTGTTGTTGGCACCTACCTTCTTGATTACCTTGATTTCTCACCCCCCACCCCCTTCTTTCTTTTTCTCGGTGGAAATCCCTGCTGTCCAGAGTATTCCCCTGTGTTTGGAAAGCATGACTTGGTTTGTGATTGCTCTTGAATTCTGCAAAGCATTTAAAAGCATGACTTGGTTTGTGATTGCTCTTGAATTCTGCAAAGCATTTAAACAAACACCCAAACTCCCAGAAAACTCCCTGGAAGCTGACTGGGCGGTGGTTGCAAGCACCTGCTGCCTACACACCCAGTGTGTCCACTGTCAAATTGATCTCAGTTTTCTTGTTCTGTGGAGTGGGGCTCACCCCCGCCTGCTTATACGGAGCATACTGCCTCCCACGCATGTCCCCAGCTGCATCTGCCTGGAGCGACAGGGGCTCACCAGCTGGCTGATGTCTGCTGGCTTCATCCTGTCTGTGAAGTGCTTCCTACTGCGCTCCCTGGCAAAAAAATGCCATCCGATGTCACCCACGGTCTTGGCATTTCTCTGAGTTCTAGATTCAGTTGGGCTCTTTTAAAATCTGTCAGAGAAACAATAACGAGAAACCTTACTTTGGGGCCAGTTCATCTATTGATGTCTTATGCAGCCTGTTGACCTTTCAAAAAGACAGTTTTGTTTTTTGTTTTGCTGTTGTTGTTTTTAACTAAAATACTCTTTTTTTTTTTTTAAGAGAAACAAAACTCATACTTCTCTCTTCCCATCTGGGTGAGGCCAGGGAAGCAAACCATGGGTGATCTGATGAGCTCCAGTAGTTGTTAACTACTTAATTGGCCTCTGGAGAGGTTCCCTTTAATTGGTCCTGGAGGCGGGGTCCTGGCTTCTTTTGTTACCCTGGAACAGGTGAAAGGCTGAGCCCGGACTAGATTCTAGAGGAACTCAGAAGGCTTTGTACTGAGCCTGGCTGCAGGTGGTGTGAGAATGAGGGGGTGTCTTGGTCCTAGTCTCTCACCTTCCTGTGGGCATTTGTAGACATTTGTCCAACTCCCTATACTGAGCTGTCCCACCCTGGTTGGTGGCCTTTTCCTGTTTCTGTTAGGAGGGATTTGCTTCCTTCCCTGCCACAGTTAAAGCAGATGACAGTCACAGTGTCCCTGTTTGTAAAGGTGGCTGCTGGTGGTGCTGAAGCTCCCAGGGCTCAGGAGGCAGAGGCAGGCAGATCTTTGAGAGTTCTAGGCCAGCCTGGTCTACAAAGTAAGTTCCAGGATAGCCAGGGCTACCCAGAGAAATTCTGTCTCAAATAAAATGAACAAATGTCACGATGTCATGTGACCCTGTTTACGACTGCTTATTATGCTGAGAGAAAGCAGTCCTCTTAAGGGCAATTACCAGTTGTGTCAGTTGTGAACAATACTGCTCTATTCTTGATAATGGAGCTATAATCTCTTGCAGCTGCTGTTATTATTATTATTATTATTATTATTATTATTATTATTATTATTATTATTACTTAGAAAAGGTCTTGTTGTGTTGCACAAGCTAGTCCAAAACAAGTGGGCTTATGTGGTACTTCTGTTTCACCTTTCATAAAAATCTGGGATTATGAGTATGTGGTGCCATGCTGGGGTGGTATTATTTTTTTGTTTGGTTGTTTGGTTTGCTTGTATTTGGATTTGGCTCGGGCCATTTTTATTTTCCCTTATACTGGCATGCATCTGGAAGTTTCCACTTTCCCAAAATTCATTCATTTTTCTTCTGCCCTAATGTTTTCTCTAACTTTGTATAGAAGTTTTTTGTTTTTTTGTTTTTTTAAAAAAAAAGCCCCTAACTGATATAAAATATGTTTGTTAATCACAATGACGCATCAACTACTGCGTTCATCCGGACCTGCAAGCAAACAACAGGAAGCCAGCCATCTTCCCCTAAGAAGAAAACAGCTCAGAGAGGCATGGGTTTTCAGGTCTAGGATTTGCTCTTTCATTTATTTTTCCACTGTAAAAACAAATGTTCTCAAACAATTGCTGATGTCAAACCCTGCCTTTAGGCTGATGAAATACAGTAAGCCTGAGAATTTGTAAGACAACGGCGGGAGAGGTTTGATTTAACAGAAAGCATGGTAATCTTCCTTACAGGATATTCCCCAGAGGGGAATGTTTGCAATTATATTCAACTCAAGGGCAAGGTGCGACCCTCTCACTGAACCGGAAAGCAGCCATGTGTTCTCACTGGGGACCGCTGAGATGACAATATCCCCAGACTTCAAATATTTCACATTTTATACCAAACACGAAACTTTGTGGGATTGGTTTTAAATTCCTTACTGTTGAGTGGTGACTTCCTGCTTAAGCAAGAGAAAGGATTACACGGGTTGTTTATTGTCTTGGAGGCAAACAGCTCTTTTGGTAGGACACAGACAGCTGGATAGTTGACATCAATGAAATTTCATCAAACTGATCAAATTCCTGCAGGTGGAGGAAAACGAAATCAATCATCAAGAAGCAGCGATTGTTTCAAAAAGAATGCTAACCTAGCCCTCCCCTATGTTGGGCATCTCTGCTGTCAGACTCTCTGCTTATGGCTACTGTCAATCACACAACCCATAGCTAAATTGCTTCTTGTCAAAGCACTAACTGATTCTCCAAAAAGTCACCTCATATTTGAGAGTCATCTCTCCTATTCCCTTGTACTCCAAGGGTAGGCAGCTATAAAGTTTCTATAAAGGGCTGGGCAGGAAGTGCTTCTTGCTTTGTGTAGCACATGGCCTCTGATGCAGTTCTCCAGTTGTTCCTGCTGCAGTGGGCATGTGGTCTAGACGATATGTAAATCAGCTCTGGCCCTGCTCCCAGGATTATGGATGCTGAACTTAAAATTTCCTATAATATTGAGACATGTGTAACTCTTACCTTACTATTGGATAGATTACTACAGCATATTGTTAGAACTGTGTCATTATGTATTATTAGTTAATGTTGATAACTGTTTGCCCTGTCTTATTCATAAGTTAACTGCTGGCATAGGTTTATACATATAAGGAAAACACAGAGGATACATGGGTGGGTCTTATCCTTGGCCTCAGATCCTGCTAAGCATTCCACTCAGAGAAGTGGCATCTCTGTACAGTAGGGGGCAAGCACAGCCCTGAGTGAATGTATGCTGTTGACATGGGCACAGCCATGTCAAAGGCCCCAATGCCTTCGTCCATGGAAGTGGCCAAGCCTTCCCCTGGTAAGGCTGAGAGGGATGGCAAAGCCTTCCCAGGGGGAAGCTCAGAGGGAGGGGGAAGGCTTCCTTTGCTCCCCGTGTTGATAGTGTGTGCAGAAAATGTCCAGCATAGCTTTTTTGTCCCTGGATGAGCCTGAAGACTGCCCTTCCACAGAGACGGTGCCTACCCAGTTCTGCTAAACCTGTCTCCTGGATTCAGCTGTTCACCATACATTCTGCCTCCTCGTTCAGCTGTATGCACTACTTAAGCATTGCATATAATAAATAAGCTAAGCTTCCAGGACACTGTCACTTGTTACACAGCAAGCCCAGTCCACCCAATCCCAGATTTCCTGTATGTCCTTGTATTTGTCTTTTCCTCATTGTCTTGCTGTCCTAGTTAGGGTTCTGGGACCTAACGATTAGGCTCCTAACTTAGGAGCCTGGGGACATAGCTCAGTCAATAAAGTGCTTATCTGAGAAGCATGAGGACCCAAGTTCAATTCCCAGCAACCACATAAAATTTCCAGGCATGGAGATGGAGGTGTGTGCCTGTCATCCCAACACTGGGGGAGGTAAAACCCTGGGGCTCACTGGCCTGCCAGGCTGGCTGAATTGATGAGCTCTGAGCCAGAAAAAAAAAAAAAAGCCAAAAGCAAAATAAAAATGCTCTCAAAGGAAGTAGGTGGTCTTTTTTGAAGATAATACCCACAAAGTAGTCCACTAGCCTCTACACACACACACACACACACACATACACACACACACACATTAAACAAAGATTATATGATACAGAATAGTTTATCAAAACCCTACTGCTTTATTTTTTTTTGTTAGGTTCATGCAGAAAAGCACACTGAATAAATCCAGCAAATACTGTTGTTACTTATAGTAATGGTTTTCACCAGGAATTAACCACCTCGATTAGCAATGGTTTTTTGTTTGTTTGTTAGTTTGTTTGTTTCATGTTTGGTGAGAAGTAATGATTACAAGTCCCCCTTCAACCTTGGCCTGAATGTCCTCGCTGATTGTACAGTACAAGGTGGGGTTTGGCTTCAGCACCCACCTAGGGAAGACCCCAATGGGCATGCTGCTGTGAATGCACCTGTTCTTGTCTGGTGGATTCTTGCCTCACTTAACTTCTTGTTTTCAAACTTCATACTTAAAAGTGGCTTCCCTCTCAAATGCTTGCAGCTCGTGTCCTTATTTAAGAATTAGTTCTTCAGGACCTTTTATAGCATTCTGAAACAACCATTTAAAACTTGTAAAGCAACCATAAAACTGAGATATTAGGAGCTTTATTACAACAATGGGATTATTGTCAGCATCCCATAGGAAACTGGTATAGAAGACAATGAGTTTCTGGTTTCCTTTTCTTTTTGACACGGAGTCTCTATGTTGTCTAAGATGGCCTTGAACTACTAAGCTAAAATGACTTCTCTGTCTCAGCCCTGTCTGTCCTATAGGACCACCATGTCCAGTTAAGATAATGTATTCTCTAATTTCTTCTATGAATTATAATGTAGTTGTTCTTTATTTCATGTTTTAAAACTCCTGCAAGTATTCTAGAAAATAATGTTCTTCTGCCACATACACAAAGCTTTATCTGTGTTTTTTTTTGTTTTGTTTTTGTTTTGTTGTTGTTGTTGTTTTTAGATTTATTTATTTTACTTATATAAATACACTGTTGCTGTCTTCAGACACACCGAAAGAGGGCATCAGATCCCATTACAGATGGTTGTGAGCCACCATGTGGTTGCTGGGAATTACCTCTGGAAGAACAGTCAGTACTCTAAACAGCTGAGCCATCTCTCCAGCCCCTAGCTGTGGTTTTTGTATGTCACATTTTCAGGGTTTGTATTAACCCCTACTTTATCACTTTTTATATTTAATGTATTTTTAAACATTTTTATATGCATTGATGATTCACCTGAGTGTATGTGTGAGATCTTGGAGTTACAGGTGATTATGAGCTGCCATGTGGGCACTGGGATTTGAACCTGGGTCCATCTAGAAAACTCAGCGCTCTTAACCACTGAACCATCTCTCCAGGCCCCTCTTTGTTTTTTTTTTTTAAGGAAGCACATCACCTTCACTAAATAGTAACAACTGTTGCAACAGGAATTTGTTTATTCATTAAAATCCAGGAGCTGGCTCGGCCAATTGTTTAGGTGTTGAATTTTTACTGTTTAATTTCTCTAATACCTTGGGAATGACTCAACAGCTGTATTTTTAACACAGAGGAAATTCTCATGTTGATAAGTAAGGCCAGATGAGGGCTAGAGCGATACTTAAGAGTCCTCTTGGGACAGAGGCCATATCAAACACATGGCCAGGTCTTTACTGAGTCCTTCCTCTTCACACAGATATAAATGGCATTTTTCTTTTATGTTGGCTTAGGGCCCAGGGCAATTTTGATGTCAGTAGTAAGTGTTAAGTGGCTGAGTCTGTTTTAAGAAGACTTAGAAATATAGCGTCTTGTTTGTGGACAATCTGTTCATCTATTTGGGAAATCTGGGATAATTTCTGAGCATGTCAGACCTCAGAGATGGCTAGATGTGAGACTAGCTTGTGCCCTAAGCTAAAGTTTTGTTGATTCTAATGTAAGTAGTAAAAGGGAGGAGCTTTTTGTGAAACTCATCAAGTGTCAGCAAGTACTTCAGGGTAAATCTGCCAAGGAATGTATGCAAGGTATTTGAAGGAAAGTGTTCTTAGCAGTGCTGAGGATAGCCGTTTCAGAAGTCTAAGCACATGATTAAGCTATGGCAGTTCTAATGGTATGAAATGGTTACAGAGATAGCAAACAAAAGCTATTTATATTGTATATAAATATTTATATACAATGGAAATAATAATGTATATGTATGTATATGTTAGAATCCAAGAATTTGGGAATAATCTCCCATGAAAACCAAGGTTGAGCCAGAAAAAGTGTATTAAAAAACTGATACGTCAGGGAAATGCTTGGGTTCCAGATCCAAACCATGTCAGTGGGAAGCAACACAGAGCAACCTTTTAAAGCAAAAAAGCCACAAATTAGGTGTGGCACGGGTAGGGACAGCCAATTGGATATATGCATGCTGTATATTTCCAACTGTCTTTCACACCTGCCATTTTAAGTGGGTTACTAGCGATCAAATACTTCAGATGGCTTCCCAGATTACTTGGCCTGGACCGAAACCAACCAATCAGAGCCTCTTTAGCAACTACTGGGTTTCGATTCTGACTGGGTGCTAACCTACAAAGCATAGGATGAGATATTGTGGTCTAAGTTCATACAAGGCACCTGGGGTCAGAGGCGTTTCTGGAAATCTAGTTGTTTCTTAGAATTCAGCCTAGTACAAGATGGAGACTATAGACAAGATGTGGGGGGGTGTGTCTCTGAGACTAAAGTGGCTTCTAAATACACACACACACACTCACGAGTACACACATATTTAAGGAGATAATTCACCTTATAAAGGAAAATATGCCTTTTAGTTTTTAATTATTGTATGTGTAGTTACCTATGCCATGGTGCAAGCGTAAAGGTCAGAGGACAATTTTATCAATTCAGTTCTTTCTTCCACTTTTCTATAGGTTCTGGAAATTGAATTTAATTCACCAGGATTCAGTGGAAGCACCTTTACACGAGGACCCATCTCTCTCAGGACTGTTACACAAGCAACCTTCTACTCACCCCAGACTGGGAACTGACAACAGACCAAGGACAAAGACAAAGTACAGCCGGCCAGCCGCTAACAAACGCCAACTTGGAATCAATGAGTTTCCTGGGGTTACTTACAGGATTATGGGTGGGGGATTACTAACAGGAGCAGAAATAAAGACAGCTGCAGCACCAAAGCCCACCCCAGCATGGGTGACAGCTCCCAAATGCTGGAAACCTGGAGCACACTGCACAGCCTGCAGGCAGTTGACAGAGCAGAGAGTGACCTTTCCACATTGCTCCGTTGGTCTGAGCCTTTTTCTAGGCAGTTTAGCTGTTCTCTGCTCTCTGCAGGCAACCTGAGGCTAACTCTCAGCAGGCTTTCCTATTTATGTACTCTTTGGAGGGGGAGGAGGTGGCTAGTGAATCTTGTCCATTTCTGGGATTTCCTGAAGCTATTCTGTGTTGTTTATTTCCTATCTTCCCTGAAGTAGTTTATCTGTTTTCCAGTAGTTTCCCTTCCCTGTTAACATTTGATTTTAAGAAGTTTCCTTCAAGGCAGGGTGTGGTGATTCAGGCCTTTAAACCCAGCACTCTGGAGGCAGGGGCAGGCAGATCTATGTGAGTTTGAGGCCAGCCTGGTCTACAGGGTGAATTCCAGGTTAGCCAGGGCTATACAGAGACAAACAAAACAAAACAGAAAGTTTCTCTCAAAAAAAAAAAAAAAAAAACGGAAGGCTTTAATTTGAGAGAAAACTGCTACACAGTGGAAGGGGAGACTATACCATTTAATGTATGGGAAGAAATGGCCATGGATATTTGAGTAAAGGCTGGTTGCATTAAACAGTCTAGCCGGGCAGGTTGTGCTTGTCTGTGGTCCCTGTACATGGGATACTGAGGGCAGAAGGATGGAGATTTGGAAAATCAGCTTGAGTTATACAGTAAGACATTATCTGTAATAGGAATATAATATTCTCCAATTTTTAAAAAAAGTTGAATCAGGATACGGAAGTCTGCTGGATTTGGTCTAGTCTCCCTTGTTTTATTTTTTTAGATGTGCTTACTTTTATGGTATAACTGAAGATTTTCTTTGTGTAATGCATGATTGAGACAATAAAGTATTTTTTCTAGTCTTCCAAAAAAAAAAAAAAAAAGACATTATCTGAAGGCCCAGGACCTCGGTCTCAGCACAAAGGAGGTTTATTTGCCTCAGGAGGGGACAAATGGCAGGGAATAAGGGATAAAGACAGGAGATAGAGGATGAGGGAGAAGGGGAAGGGGGACATGAGAGAGGGGGAAGGGGCATTTGCCCCGGAGGGATACAGGACTGTCTCCTGATAGAGAGGAGACAGACACAGCTCACAGGAAAATGGCAGTTTATAAAGGTAAAAGAGGAAGCCTGTGTCAGGATAAGGTGTTTCATTTTGATTGTGCTTGTTAATTAGGTGAGACAAAGGGGGCTTTAGACTGCTGCTGGACTTTAATACTTTGATAGCTGGACCTTGGTAGTCAGCTTCAAGAGGAAGAAGTGGCCAAATAAGGGAATGGACCTTGGTAGCTGGCTTTAGGAATGTAATCTAATGGTTTTTAACAAGGCATAGGGAGTGGGGAGAAGGGCAAGGCCTGCCAGAGCCATGCTTGCCTTCCCCAGGCTTGCTTGAGCCCCTCCATCATTTGTTTGTTTGTTCAAATTTAAAACAGAGCAATATTAAAAGCATCAGAAGCAAGGTTAGAATAGATTAATAAACTTTTGACCTATATGCTAATAGTTTGAGTAAAACCCATTATTATCAAAGACACACACACACACACACACACATACACACATAGACAAATATATATGATGGCTACATTGTAAAGACATTTATGGCTACTATTTGGTTTCAGATCTGGGACAAGGGATTGAGGTTCATATTTTACATATCAAAGCAGCCTGACTTCCAGGTTCTCCCAGCATCCCTCAGTCCCTACCAGGCATACCCTGCCCCCAACCTTGAAATTTCCACTCCAGGGTCTGGGCTGTCCTTTCCCCAGAGAATCTTCCCTATATAATCCAGACATTTTGGTATCTCAAATCCCTTCTCTTCTCTCTCTGGGCAGGTCCCTTTCTCTCTTTCTCTCCCCTTCCTCTACTTCCCTTCTTTTCCCATGGCAACTTCCCTGGCCTTGATACTTGGGGCCAGTGAACTCCCCCATCAGACAGCAGTTTCCCAATAAACCTGCCTTTCAATATAATCTAATCTGGTTTAAATTGTCTCATTTCACCAGCGGCGGAGAAATAGCCTATCAGCTACTAAAAGACCCTTACAAATATGGCTATATTGTGAAGGCACTTTAGGGAGCTGTCTTGAGAAGCCCACACCCACCTGGATGTGTCTCATTTTGAATGTGCTTGTTAATTAGGTGAGACAAAGGGGGTTTTAGATTGCTGGACTTTAATACTTTGATAGCTGGACCCTTCCCTCAACACCTATCTGTCTACCACTAACCTTAAATCTATGTCTAAAATCTAATACACTGCAACTCTTCGACACACAGACTTACTCTGAAATTCTTTCTGGCATTGAAGTAAAAAGTCTTGGCTTCACCAGAGTGGAGTAAGAATTCCCTGCTACACACGTTGCAGAATTCTGTTTTGTCTTCCAGCCCCAAGGCTGCACTGTTAGGATCCCAGATTGTTCCTCAGCTAATGGGCTCAAACTTTCTTCCTCCCTCAGCCTCCCCAGTAGTTGGGACCTTAGGTGTGTCTCCATCATAGTCAGGTGAAAGGTGAAGTCTGAAATTATTCACCTCTGCATTCTTTCAAAGCAACGTTTTGAAACAGCTGTGTATACTGGAGAAAAACTGTTGACCTTGAATATTGCTTGACTTTTTAGTAAATCGTAGGCACGTTCCAGTTTCCAGGAGACTGTTGGGGAGACTCTGAAAGGGGCAGAAAAGATTCCTGGATGCCCTGTGTTAGATATGCGTTTATTATAATTTTGCTACTTTTCAGCCAAGCAAAGTTTTTGAAAAGGGTTGATGCAAATGGTTTTTGCACATAGAAGGGAGCGCGGTGGAAAAAAAAATCTGTCCAGTATAGTCTTGGGGCACTGGGGCAGAGGCTGCTTGCCTGTGTTTATGGTAGTTCAAGAACAGCAACAAACTCACTTTTGGCTCAAAAGACGTTCTTTTTGTGGATTAGATTTTGCTGAGTTAAGGTTTGGTAAAGAAACTATTGGAAGATGGTCCTGAGGAGGTGTGGGGGCAGGGGGAACCAGATAAGCGCCCGCAGGCAGGAGGCAATGAAGTGAGGAGAAAGCGCCCCCACCCCCCGGGAGGTGGCAGGGCGGGGCAGCCCCTGGGGAACCCGAGGTAGAAAGGTGGTGGCCCTGGGGGTTGGGGGTGGGGAGGTAGAGGCTGACTGGGTGGTAGACTCCGACCGACTGAGCAGGAGGAGCATGGAGGCTGAGGCCGCCCGCGGAGCCACAGGTAAGGGGTGCTGCGGTCCCCACGTAGCCAATCGAGGGGGAAGGACGCGAATGCTAGCAGACAGAGTGCCGCACACCTGTCGCCACCGCAGCTTGGAGTGCAGTGCGGGGCTGACGGCCTCTGCAACTCTTTCTCTCTTCCTCGGCTTCATTTAAGTCCCAGGCTAGCGGGAGCTGGAGGAGGAACCTCCCGAGAGTTGATACCCTCGACGACTCTGGGCTGGGTCCTCATCCGGATCTCCGCTTCTGTGTCTCACCTCTCCCCGCAACCTGCAACACCGGCCTTAGGGACCTTGGACCTGGGCTTGCTGGCCAGGCTGGGGAACGAGCTCCAAGGTGCTGGATTCCCAAGTGGCTGTTTGGGAAATGGGAACCTCAACGGCGGGGAGAAGTCTGCACAGCAACTCATTCCTACTTTCCAGCAAGGAGGACCCAGGAAGGGCCTGGGCTGAGGGGAGAAGTATCCCGGGAGCCCACGCTCTGGGCCAGCCTCCTTGCTGGCTCCAGGCACACAACCCACATGCCTCTTCCCGCCCAGTGAGCTTTCAGGGGAGACTGGATTTGAAGACACTTTCTTGAGCAGGCCACCTCTGAGGCCTCAGGGGAGTAGGCATCCTGGTCCCAGGTGGCTGGCTGTGTCGCACGGGCAGTCACATTGCATACAGCCCACCTTTTCTATAGTAAAATAAATCATGGCTGGGGTGCAGCATTTGGAGGCCTGCAGGTAACCTCTAGTGCTTATGACCTACTTTAACCGTCGTAATTGAGATGTTTTTTCTCCTACTTTCAGGTGTGTGAGATAAGGAGAGAATGTAGCCACTAGCTAATTATATGGATTAGTAAAGATTTAGTTGATCTAGAGATTAAGAAAAGGCTCCTCTTTAATTTTGGAAAGGGAGCTATTTCTCTTTTGTTTTATTCTTGTGCTTTCTCTTTTTTTCTAGAAAGTTAGTGTTAAAGGCTAGGATAGCAAGTGCTGTTTCCAGTTTACACGCCTAAAAGCTAGAATTAAAGGGAGAAAAGTCTTGTTTTTTTTTGTTTTTTTTTTTTTGTTTT
>NW_022196904.1:58485107-58499144 GCF_008632895.1 Mastomys coucha
CTTCCTCATCTACAAAACAGGAGAAGTCCCCTAGGGCTTTTATTAAGCACAGCAGTCTCTCATTACACTCCCATCTCTACTAGCCGGTCTCCCTCCCCTCCCTTAGAGTGAGCAGGCCCTTCCCCATCCTTGCTTCAGAGAGCTTCCCCTCCCAGGCCCATTTTGATGGGAAAAAAAGAATAGTAATTTCATCTTCTGGAAAAGTATCGTTGGCTTGAGACAGTTTATGGATTTTCCTGCATTCGCCTCGACCTTTGCTGTGGTTTTGATGGCCACCGATGGCTCAGATGACACACAGCAGTCTCCCATTTATCATTTCCACATGTGTGAGATCCTAATGGGTTGGAGGCTTGCATAGTTGAACTGCTGCCTGAGCTTTGATAGCTGTTTCCAGAAACAGCTTGAGCAAATCTCGTCTACTGGGGAATCCCTTTCTTTTTAGTAGAGAAGCATGAAAGGAAAAATTGTGCTCTCAGGTAAGCCTGCCAGCCTCTACTTAGCTTCACTGCTGAAAACCGAGGAAGGACCTTCCTCCTGCAGCTGTGCTCAGGAGAGGCCCCAGGAGGTTTGGTTTGGGGGGCAGTACCTTCCAAAGGAGATTTGGGGGTATCCACAATAATTTACATCCTAACATGCCCCCCCATATCCTTCCCCTCCCTCCCTCTCTCTACATGTTTTTAGTTTCCCTGATGCCAAAAACCTTCTTAGGTTCCACTGGACCATCTGTTGCTGTCATTTCAGCTTAGAACAGAGTGGAAAGGGAAGAGAAAGCCAGACACAGCTTGGTCTTGTTACCACCCTCTTTTTTTTTTTTTTTTTTTAACCTTGAACTTCTTCCCTTAGCCATGAACTAAGGGCTGAGCCGCCTCATAAGGATTAGTTGAGGCCCTTGTGTATGTGGGAACTCACTGCTGGGCTCTGTGTCATATTAATAGTGAGCGTAGAGAAAGCCATTTATTTTGCCTTTTGAAAAGTGGGATTTCCTGATAATTTGTGCTGCTCATAAAGCAGAGAGGATTGGCCGATAACAGAGCTAGCAAGCAGGTGGGAATAGTTCAGAAACTTGTGTGGTTTGCACGGCTTTCTATGGAAGGGGACAAGAGGTCACAGAACAGGGGAGGAGTGAGTGGGGACTTGTTTGGAGGCCTTCCAAAGTCCTTTTTAAAGGATTGAGCATGCCAAAGATCATATGTCAGTTTGTTTGTTTGTTTGTTTGTTTGTTTTGAGCCCTCTTCAGACCCTGAGGAACAATTCCAAGAAGTATTGGTATGGGCAGAGCCCTGAAGTGGGACTGCGGGAAGGCAGGGGACATGTCACAGGACTCTAAAGGGGCCAGACATAGCTATAGTTTGAAAGACATTTGCAGAGGCAAGAAAAGGGAGAATACTTAGAATTAGGTGAAGGTCTCCCACCTTGTCAGACTCAGGTCACCAGGTTTGGTGAAAAGTGCCTTTACGTACTGAGCCATCTCACTGGCCACACACACACACACACACACACACACGTTCACTTTTAGGGTGCTTTATGTCAGCTATAGTTCTGAGCCCTCCTAAGCATCACTGTAATTGACCTTTACATCAGACAGAAAGTTTAGTGGTGAGGAAACTAAGGCCCAGAGATGGACTAGGATGATCTGGCCACAAAGTGGCAACATTGGTATTAAAACAGAGGTTTCTGGGGGACTGGGGGTGTGACTCAGGACATTAGGTTTCCTCAGAAAGTGGGAATTCTCCTCTTCAGTTCAAGAAAGAAAGGGAGGGAGAGAGAAGAGAGGTGAGGGAGAGAGAGGTGAGAGAGAGAGAGAGAGAGAGAGAGGCTTCATGTAGCTGGTAGAGTTAGTTCATAAAGGTGTTTCAGAGATGATCTCATGTTAACACACACTTAAGTCACACCACCATTAGTTAGTTTGGATCTTTTGTAGTCCATGGTGACTGAGTGTCCTTGGAGGGGGATGTGGGTTTGGCAGGTTTGGGATCTCAGTGTCTGGGGAACAGGACCTCAATGAGAACGGGCTGAAGAGGGGCTTTGCTTGGAGCTGTCCTGGAGCGCCCCACTGGGGTTTCCAATGAGAAAGGAAAGGGAGGGGGCGAAAGTGGAAAGCGGCGACTAAAGGCGTGCTTGGCTGCGAAGGTTGTGGGTTGCTTCCTACTCCAGCAGACTTTTGTCTCCGAAAGCAGAACCCCTGTGGATCTGTCTGCTTTGTGCCTTGAGCTCCCTTAGAGAGAATGGAGGCAGGAGTTCCTGTGAGATATTGGCAGAAGCCCTCGATGACTCTGCATCTAGGAAGGATTGCTGGGAGGGAAGCTTTGCAGTCAGGTGGATCAAGCTTGCATGCTTTGGGCAGAGAGTCCTGGCCAGGACTCCGGGTACCTTCATCCCTAGATGGGCCAGTTCTCCCTGTAGCTGAATTTCTGTGTATTCTCCTTTTTGTGATTCTTGGTGCACTGTGGTATCTATTCTCTAGGCACTTCTTGCTTACAAAGCACTAGATTTGTGCACTAAACCAGGACTGACATTTCATGATGCTGGGCTAGATATGGCTGGGCTCCCAATCCCCATCCAAGTGTCTTGTTGTGGACTAGTCGGATGGGGTGTATGACCAGTGGCCAGGAATCAGATTGAGCCCTGGGATGGAAGGCTGACTCCAGCTATTTGTTGTGCAGCCCTGAAAAGTTCTGCATTGAAGGATTGTGGAAAATGAATGTCCTTTGTGGTAGAGGAAAAAGGGTTTGTGGCTACAGCTGAAGCACTTGGTCAGAGGGCAGTCTGCCTTTTAAGGGTGCAATTGCAGTTCAGCGCCTGCTGGTAACCTCTGAAGGTCTGGGTCTCAGAGTACAGTTAATCAGGGTGGGAGAGCTGTGACTCTGAAACACTATGCACACCTGTAATCCCAGTACCTTGTAGGCTGACACAGGAGAATTATAAGGTCAAAGTCAGTCTGGCCAGCATAGTGAGACTTTGTCCTTCCACCCTCCCACACACACCAAAAAAAGAAAAGAAAAGAAAGAAAAAAAACTAGGCTGTCTACTTGGCTTTCCAGGTCTCCTCCTGGGTTACGGGGGCTTACCTTTCCAGAGTTAGTCATCAGCTAGCTTGGATAAGGGACCCAAAGCCTTGCGAATTTAAGGCCATTTCCATCCCTGTTTTTCTTCCTGTTCCTTTCCCTGATCTTTAGAATTCTCTCACTTTAAGACCGTTGCACCTACTCATTCAGTACCCCAAAGCTGTGGCTCCACTTTTAAGAGAAAACAGATTTAACTGGTGCCCATTGGTGCTCAAGACATCCAAAACTTCTGTAGGTGTTTGTGCCTTCAAGACAGGACAGCCACTAGACGTTGAATATCCAGAATGAGCAATATGGGGCTGAGCTCTTTCTGCTCTGTGTGTTGCCAGGATGGGATGCCGTGCCTCCACCTAGTCAGCTTGACTTGCTGAAATTAAGATAAATGTGTTGTTCTTGGAAACCAAGTCTGTAACCGCGACTTGAAAATTCCACTAACAGAGAGAAAGCTTCGTTGATTTCCTCACTGCCTTTGCTGAAACAAACTCTAATCTGAATATTTCGTTCAGTGGTAAGTACTTGAGAAGTTAGCATTGTAGAGTTTTCACCATCGCAAAAAGGGGCTCAGGCAGCCCAGCCCACTACGCATGCGTACTCTGTTCCTCCGGTTCCACGGTGGATTCTCTTTGGTGTCTATAGAGGGTACAGCTACATTAGGCTCAGAGCATGTGTTATAACGGCTTATTCACTTGACTTGTGTAATACATGTGTGCTGCTCACATTTGGACAGAGCCTCTTGGACAAAGGAGCGAGGTGGTGGGGTGGGTAGGATGTAGCGGGCACAGCATGCACAAATCCCTGGGTTCAGGCTCCATGATCCAGCAGGGAATCACTTCCATAGCACGCTTGGAGCCAGGCTGAGACCCTGTCTAAAAAAACCCAGTTATACAGAAGGGTAGACTTTGCTTTATACATGTTTTGTTCCCCCACAATGCATAAACACTAGATAAAAATATTTAAAAATATTTGGTGTAAAAATACAACTTAAACAAAATCTAGTTATTTGTTCATAACTATCTGCTTTTAATCATAATTAAACATGATAATAGGCAGATCACCTTTTTAAATCTTTTGCCCTCTTTTATCTTAAATGGCATCTTCTCCACCCTTGTTCCATTTCCATTCTTTCCTATTTTGAAATTTAATAACCATGTTTCTCTCCTTTTTAAGTGCTAGCTTAGAAATTTTAATATTCATACTTAATTAATTATTCTGAGATAAGTCAGATTTTAACTTCCCCTAGAATGAGTTAGGGGCCTTCGGATGCTCCCTCTCCTATTGTTTCCTCCCCAGCTCACATGCTGTGATGGTTCCTTGTCAACTCTACTAGATTTAGAATCACCTAGGATACACATCTCTGAGCATGTCTGTAAGGGTGTTTCCAGCGAGACTTAGCTGATGAGAGGAGACATGCCCTGAATGTGGGTGGTACCATCCTACAGACTTGGGGGCTTAGATCAACTGAGGAAGAGAAAGTGAGCTAATTGCAAGCATCCATCTCTTTCTCTTTGCTTGAGTTTGGGTGCAGTGTGACCAGCCCTATCTCTCACTCCTGCCAAAATGACACGGAGCTATTCTTGTCGCCATCCCTTCCTTTCCTTGGTGGACCTTGTCCTCAGGCTATAAGCCGAAATAAATAAATCTTTCCTGAAACTTCTTTAGTCAGGTAGTTTGTCCCAGCCACGAGAAAAATACCAAACACACATAACATTATAACACCACCCTTTAAGCTCTATTTAACTTTTCTTTAAAGTGCTTTCTGTTGTATGGTCAGCATCAGCTTAGATTCTATCCAAGTTTATTATTGTTTTCTGGTACCCATCACTTCTCGCCGAGCCTTTTCTTCCAGAGGTCAATTTCTTATATACTAATGTGCATAAGAAATAATTATGTGAGAGGTCTGCTCACAGAAAACTCCCGAATGATAAATTCTAATATTTCTTTATTTCTTTTTTTTTTTTTTTTTAAGGTATTAAGTTAATTTATATAATTACTGTATACTAGTAAAACGTGAATGCCCTAATTAAATATTGATACTAGTGAAATAACTTTCCACAATATTCTTTGGGTAGTTTGGCAATTTTGATTGTCAACTTGACACAATCTGTGATCACATGGGAAGATGGTCTTACTGCCCTTACAGTCTACATTGCCTGAACTTGACTACTTCTGCAGGGGATTATCTTTTTTTTTTTTATTATTTTAGATATTTTCTTTATTTACATGCGAATTTCTCCTTTCCCAGTTTCCCCTCCAAAAAAACAAAAAAACAAACAAAAACAAACCCCTGTTGCCTCCCCCCTCCCCATGCCTGCCACCCCGCCCTCTCCCACTTTCTGGCCCTGGTTTCTAATATTTCTTTATTTCATCTGACGTTGTGGAAGTTGTTTTTGCTAGGAGGAGGATGAATGTTATTTTCCTTTAGCTCATTAAAAATGACATTCCATTGTCTCCTGCCTTCCATAGTTTTGTGAAGAAGGCAGCTGTCCACTTATTAGCAGCCAAGTGGAAAGATCTGTAGATCTGTCCTTTCTTCCCAAATGCTTTCCGGTGTGCGTGTGTGTGTATGTGTGTGTGTGTGCGTGTGTGTTTGTGTTTGTGCGCGCATTATTTTGCAGTTTGACTAGTGTGCTTAGGTGGGGGATTGGTTAAGATTACAGAATCTAAGAGTAGGTGTCTCCATTAACTCATCTACAGTTTTTTTCACGATTCTTCCTCCATCCTCTCCTTCTGGAACTTTCATTCGACTGAGCATCCCATATCTCACCCCTCTGTGCTTGCTTTCTCCTTACTTGCTTTCCAAGTTTGCCAGCTGTGTCTCTCTGTGCTGTGTTCTGGGTCACTGTCTCAGCTAAGACATTCCGTGTTTAGAAATTCTACTTCCCTTTCCTCCTCAGTTCTTACTGAGCACCGTCACGTTTAACACCTGCATCTCCTATGGCGTGTGGTTTCAGTGTACCATAGTTTGTGCTGCCTCTCCAATGGTATCTGTTTCACCCTATGCTCAGAATCTTTTTTAACTTAGTCTTTTTGTTCGTTTACTTTGGATTTGAAGTGGGGTTGACATTATGTAGCCTTGACTGGCCTGGGGTATGGCCTTGCTTCATAGATCAGTGAGGCCTCAAGTTCACAGAGGTTACTCCACCTTTGCTTCCTGAGTGACAGGATTAAAGATGTGCATCAGCATGCCCAGGAGCTTGAAGAGTGTTTACAGGTCAGGTTCAAATGACCTCGAGGCTGGTACTCTTCTCTTTAGCCAAAACACACATGTGGCTGAATACTGGAGAAGGTCAAGCTTGGATTTCAGCAGTTTTCAGTGCACTATGTGAAAGCTACCCTTCTGAAGGCTTCTTACAATTTTTAACTTATACTGCTCATAATACCTTAGTAAGATATTTAATGTTTTAGAGGAATGGACATATTTTTCTGTTGGTATGTTCCTTGACTTTCTGGTAACGCTAGAATCATAACAGACTTGGGGTGCTTCCTGGGTTAGTTCATGAAGCCACAACAATTGAACTTTGCCAGGTGAATTTCATTGGCATTTTTGGAAGGAGGGATCAAAGTAGGTCATCTTGCTAAAACCTGGCTCACACCTGTCGACTGTCTTGTCACCTTCACTGCCATCTCTAGTCTAAGCTGTCTTTGTGCTTTTGTGAACTTTTAGAAATGCCTCTGACTCTGTCCCTTACTTACCACAGTGTGTTCTGCATGAAGCATTAAGCATCCCTTCCACACATCCATTTCTCTCTTTCCAGTTCTTGCAAAATTCTCAAAGTTGCTGTCAAATACTAAGAATATATTGGCAAAAGACCTGAGAGGACATTTCCCAAAGAAAACGTACTAGTGGGTGCAGGAAAAGCCGCTCTACATTACCATCCATCAGGAAAGCACAAGTGGAAACCACAGGTGGCCAATATGCCCTCTGCCCCACTGGGTGGCTACCGTAAAACATCAACAAAACAGACAATAAAATTGGAATCTTTGTGTCTTATTGACAGGAGTGTAAAATATTGTAGCCTGGTATGGAGAGGGCAGGTGCTGTCGTTCAGTGGTACAGAGCTTGCCTAGAATGCCTGAGGCTTGGGTTTCAGTCTTCACTTCTGCTACCAGAGAGGAAGAAAGGGAAGAAAAACTTGGCAGGGAAATTTGGAAATAATTAAACAACGTTACGATATGGTCCAGTCATTCCTCTTCTGGATGTACAGACTGAAGGACCACAAGCAGGAACTTGAACAATATTTGCACCCCCAAGCAGCATGTTTCATATGTAAGAGGTAGAGAGCGACTGAAGTGCCCTTTGTGACAAAATGTTCTCAACAAAGGACTATTGTTCAGCCGTGAAAGAAGACGTGTAGCTCCAACAAGGATGAACTCTGAAGACCGTATGCTTAAAGAAACAAGCCAGCAGCAAAAGGAAAAGACCAGGTGGTTTCACTAAGATGACGTGTCTTACCAGTTAAGCTCCAGAGCTGGGGCGCATAATGGCTGCAGGGCACTGGAGATGGGTTAGGATCTGGAATGTGGAGAGCACTCATTCTGTCTGAGAGGGTGAAGGAGTGGTGGGGTGGACAGTAGTGGGGACGGCACAGTGGTCCGGATGTGCTTAAGTTTACACAATTGTACATGGTGAAGTGGTAACCACAATGAAACTATGTGAAATTACTATGGAGATGTATTGTGATTTCCATTTAAAACTGAACTTGAAAGCAAAGGCCAGATAGTCTGTCTACCTGGCCTCCCTGGGCTGCAACAATGTTTCTCTGTGTAACAAGCCCTGCCTGGTCTAGAACTCATTCTGTAGATGAAGCTGTCCTTGAACTCAGAGACCCACCTGCCTCTGCCCCCTGAGCACTGGGATTAAAGATGTGTACCACCACGTCATGTCATGTCTGGTGATATTCAGTATTTTTGGTTTTTCGAGACAGGGTTTCTCTGTATAGCCCTGGCGGTCCTGGAACTCACTCTGTAGACCAGGCCGGCCTCGAACTCAGAAATCCACCTGCCTCTGCCTCCCAAATGCTGGGATTAAAGGCGTGTGCCACCACCGCCCGGCTATATTAATAGTATTTTTAATCCTATATTAATAGGATTTTTAATAGTATTGCCACTTACTATGGTAAGACACATATAACATTTATCACCCTAACTATGAATTGTATAATACGTCAGTGTGACATGATCTATTGCCACCATCTATTTCCATCTGAACAGAAACCTTGTGGCTGCCAAGTCTCTGAAAACAAATTTCATGTAGTCTGCTGAACTTGCCTATTATAGGTAGGTAGCACAAGAAAATGGAAGTAGAAAATTCCTTTCTCTTTTATGACTGGCTTATTGCCCTCAGTGCAGTGGCTTCAAGTTTTGTTCATGTCAGTTGCCACTAAATTCCCTTCCCTTTTATAGCTGAACAACATCCATGCTGTGTGTATTAGCACATCTATACATGTACTCCTCTGCCAGCGAACCCTGGAGCTGCCTTTAGCTTTGGTCTTTTGTGACCAGTGTTTCTATGAATAGTTTGCAAGTTCAGCACACTCTGACCTAGGGCTGCCATGAACACTTGTCCGACATTTAAAGCGAGTGGTTGATTCAATATTAATTAGTAGGTAGAGCAGGAGAGCTGGCTCAGCGGTGGAGACTAACCACTGCTGATGCAGAGGACCTTGGTTTGACTCTAGCACCTTGTATGGCTTCCAACTATCTGTAACCCGAGTCCCAGGGGCGCTCAGCCCTCTTCTGGCCTCTGGGGATAATCAGGTACACACCTGGCCACCCATAAACGTAGATGTAGGCAAATACTTAATACCCACAAAATAAAAAGCTTTAAAATAAGTTAGCAGGGAGGCGAGTCATCAGGGCTCTGTGGGAAGTCTCGAGGTCTGCGTTTGAGTTTTGACTTCATTACTAATTAACCTTTGAATCTCCGTTCCCTCACTGGACAAACGGTCAGTGCACTGTGCTTTATTGACTCTGTGGGGTTGATACACATTTCACACAAGCTGTGCATGTAAAGTTCCTTTGGAAACTGGTTACCTCTGTGAGTGTGAGGTTTCGCCACGGACTTTCACGTAAAAACACACCACTACCCCACCCCACTCCCTTACTTTAGAAACATTGTTTATCCATAAAACACAAAAATATCATGTTTCTTTTCTATTCCGCCACAATAACACTGAGGCAGTACCAAGCTCCATGCAAGCGTCAGCATTCTGCTTCCTGTACTTCTCAGCCTTAATTTAGACACACAAGTCTAGCACTCTGTAAAAGGCAGTTATTGAGATGCGGTTCCAGTTGTTGAGAAGCAGATGTCTCCCTCAGCAAATCCTCACAGGTCAGAGGATCCTGTTGAACACTGTGATGGTTATTCCTGATTGTCAACTTGACTCCACCTGGAATGAACTACAATCCAGAAACAGAGGGCACACCTGTGATCCAGATCTTGAGACTGGAAGACACAGGCCTTTGATCCAGATCTTGAGGCAGAGTGTCCATGAGGAGCTAGGCCCAGGCAAAGTGGTACACATCTTTAATTCCAAGAGACTGAGGCAAGCAGAGCTCAAGGTCAGCTAGGGACAGAGCATGTTCCAAGTTTTAAAAAAAAAAAAAAGCTTAGGTACAGGCACGGTGGTACACGTCTTTAATCTGGGCCATCCCACATTAGGAAAATGAAAGCAGGAAGGTTTCATTCTTCTCCAGCTTGCACGCACTTGCCAGCACATCTGTTGGAACCTACTTCTTCAGGATTCCAGCTTATACAGAAGACCAACTGAGACACCTAGCCTCGTGGACTGAGCAACTACTAGATTCTTAGGCTTCCCACTCCCAGCCCATTGTTGGGTTGATTGGAGTACAGACTATAAGTCTTTCCAATAAGTTCTGTGACTCTAGAGAGCCCTGAATAATACAAACTTCACCTATCCTTTTTTTTTAAAGATCTGTTTTATTTTATGTGTATGCATACACTGTAGCTGTACAGATGGCCATGAGCTATCATATGTGTGGCTGCTGGGAATTGAACTCAGGACCTTCTGCCGGCCCCACTCACTCTAGCCCTGCTCCCTCTGCACAGCTCACTCTACCCTGCTCGCTCAGCCCCACTCGCTCCAGCGTAATTCACTTCTTCAGACGCACCAGAAGAGGGCGTCCGATCTCATTATGGGTGGTTGTAAGCCACCATGTGGTTGCTGGGATCCGAACTCAGGACCTTCGGAGGAGCAGTCAATGCTCCTACCCTCTGAGCCATCTCGCCAGCCCCTCCACCTATTCTTTGGGGCTGCACCTCAGAAGGATGAGCCAAGTACTTGAGCAGTGGGGCTATAGCTGAGTCCACAACCCAGTTGCCTCACTGAGACTCTGGGTTCCTTCATCTCTACCCATTTGCTCTTCACAAAGCTCACATGCAGGCTAGAAACCCATTATGTTCCTCTTCAGAAGTTTTGTTGTTTAAAATGTGACAGGTGCACATGGGGGAAGTGACTTTTGTATAGAAGTTCATGAAGTCAATAAACAGCCCTGATGTTTGGTTGGGTCTGAGAACTCACATCCACTGGCATACAATGTATGCATCACAGTGGTGAGAGGTTATTTTTCTTTGTCCTTTGGGTCCTGCGCGGTATGTGGCTCCAGATCCATGAAGGGCAACTGTCCTACCACAAGGCTCCTTCCCCGGCTTCAAGACTGCCACGCACACTCCCTCTTGCTGATACCAGGGCATTTTCATATGTTTTCAGTGATTAAACTAAGAATGTTAAGACTCACATTTTCTGCTCTTACTCTCTTTCCCTCTTATCCTCTTTCTCTCTGTCTCTCCCCATTCCCCTCATACTAAAAGCAGTTAGAGGCTGGAGAGATGGCTTACAGGGAAGAGCGCTTGCTGCACCGGTATAATGCAGATCTGAAGCACTGCCAGTACCCATGCGAAAGCTAAACGTGGCTGTGCACACGCCTGTAATCTCAGTGCTGAAGGGTGCAAACATGGATCCTTTTGAATGATCGCTGTCCATCTGCCTAGCTTCAGAGTCAGTGAGAGTTGGAATAGGTCAAAGACTGATAGAGCAGGACACCCAGTGACCTCCCTGGGCAGCTAAGCATGCACCCCAGAAATGTGTACTTACACCACATAGTAACTGAGCTTTCCTGGAAAGGGCGAGGGGCTTTGTCTCTCACACACACACACACACACACACACACACTCAAAGCAATTAGAAGCTGAAACGTTCTTGTATCAGAGCTATCATTGAAAGGTAGAAAGATTTAGCAGATCCTGGCAATGGCTAAGTTTCTAAAGTTATCTACAAGAGAATTAGAAACCCTGTATTTATATAAACAACATTCATAATGAAGTTGTTAAAAACCCTTGTTTCACTGTATTAGCTACTCCTAATGAGAGCTAACCAGAGGCATCTTTCTCTTATCACTAAGATGGTTTATATATTGCTTATTTCATTACAAGACAAAACCAGGACTATATAAATGTTTGTGTGGGTGTATAAAGTCATCTGCATATTTTACCGTCTTAGATGAGGGACAAGTGATTTGTTCTCAGCCGAGGCATTGACACGTTGCAAGTTGGCCGATATTAATCATGCGATAACAGAGCAACAGGCAGCCTGTCAATCACCAGGGAGTGAAACTCCACCGCCAGCCACCTGCAGACCTTCCGCAGAGCCTTCCCACCCCCTTGACAATTTTGCTCATCTGCTCAAAAAATTCTCACATATTCTACATTCTGTCTTCCAACTTAAAAAAAAAAAAGAAGAAGAGCTTTGCTAAGAATATTTTGGCAATCAGATGCTTTTCAAAAAACAACAAAAAATATCCAAGTGTTTATTGGCCTCACCTTCTGTTCTCTACTTTATTGGAAAGAGGCTTACTGTAGCACCATAGATGGATGCCTTTCCTGGTGGCAGGCTCTTCGTGGTATGACTCTGGACTCAGACTTGTGCCTGTTCGCCATCTTTAATAGGGATGGGTCCTTCCACTCTCACATTATTTCAAACACTGTTCTCCAAGGCATGTTCTGTCATCTGGAAAATGGCACTGTGGGACCATGGTCCCTTGTTAACTAAGTTTGGGAAATAAATCTGAATGCTGCAAATTTTCTTTGCTTTCTCATCCTTCCTTTCCCTTCTGTGGCCCTTCCTTCCTTCCTTCCTTCCTTCCTTCCTTCCTTCCTTCCTTCCTTCCTTCCTTCCTTCTTTCTTCCTCATTCGTTTGGTTGTTTTTTGCTTTTGAGGCAGGGTTTCACTGTGTAGCCATGGCTGGCCTGGAACTCCATCTGTAGACCAGGCTTTTCTCAAACTCACAGAGATCTCCCTATTTCTGCCTCCTGAGAATTGGGATTAAAGACTTGTGCCACTTGGCCTGCTACAAAATTTCTAAAAGTACTTGGCTGCTGACAGAACTCCCAGGTGTGAGCTCAGAGTCACAGCGGGTCACCTTTTCTAAACACGCTGACCCCAGAATCCCCCTTTTTGTCTATCAATAGCTTAACCTAAGCATATCTGCAGACATAGTGTTTCACAACAAACATCAGGGAAAATGGAGTTATATACCAGGAAAGAGGTGGGGATGTGCACGCAGACCCTCAGACTTGAGATGTCTGAGGAGTGCAGAGTGCTGACTCACATGGTTCCATGGTAGGTGAGAATCATCTTTTCAGGTTTTCTTTTTTCTTAAAAAACAAAAACAAAATCCCAACATTTGTGTGTGTGTGTGTGCGCACATGCATGTGCATATATGTGTGTACACATGTATGGCACAGTATACCATGGAGGTCAGGGGACAACTTACAAGAGCTGGTTCTCCTGTTCTACCACGTGGGCCTAGGATTGCTGGGGTTGTGTGAGGCTTTGTGACAAGTGTTTTGAGCAAGATGCAATGAGCCATCTTGGCAGTTTTCTTTCTTTTTCCAATGTTATTTCCCCTTCTGAGAAAGACTCAGCCACACTCCCTTGGGTTTGTTGGTTGTAGCATGGCTATCCTGTATTTTATGGCTAATATCCACTAACAAGTGAGGACATATGATGAATGTCCTTTTGGGGCTGGGTTACTTCACTCAGGATAGTATTCTCAAGTTCTATCCATTTGCCTGCAAATTTCACAATGTCCCTAGTTTTACTATCCAAGTTGTACTCCATTGTGTAAATGAACTGTGTTTTTGTTATCCATTCATCATCTAAGGGATGTCTAGGTTGTTTCCAGTTTCTGGCTATGGTGGAAGATGTTACAGGATGTTTGGTCCTCCTGACTCCCCCTCCTGAGTGTTGAGATTACAGATGTGGATGATTAGACTTGCTCTTCTGCAGTGCTGGGCCTCGTGCAGCCTTTGTGAGCACTCTTCTAACTTCGCAGTGCCCAGCCCCTTCTCTTATTTTTAATTTAACTTATGTTGAGACAAGGTCTCATTTTATATGTATACACACACACACACACACACACACACACACACACACATACACACCAGGCTGGCCTCATACTCACAGAGATCCTTCTCCCTCTGCCTCCCAAATGCTGGGATTAAAGGTATTTGATACTGTGCCTAGCCTTTTAATTTTACTTTTTTAAAATTACGCACATTGGGCTGCAGATAACAGCAACAGTATGTGTGTTTGGTTTGTGCAAGACCATGAATTCAGTCTTTAGCACCAATAAACAAACAAATAACAAGATAAAGATGAAATATAATTATCTTCAAGTTAAAAATAAGCTCCTTCCCCTTTCTCTCCTTCCCCCAAAACAGGTTTTTCTTTGTTTAGCACTGGCTGTCCTAGAACTCTTGCTCTGTAGACCAGGCTGACCTCAAACTCAAAGATCTGCCTGCCTCTGCCTCCTGAATGCTGGGGTTAAAAGCATGAGCCACCACTGCTAAGCACCCTCCTCCCCTTTTAAGAATTTGTTTGTTTTGCCTGGCAGTGGTGGCTCACGCCTTTAATCCCAGCACTTGGGAGGCAGAGGCAGGTGGATTTCTGAGT
>NW_022196904.1:58499157-58506538 GCF_008632895.1 Mastomys coucha
AAAAAAAAAAAAAAAAAAAAAAAAAAAAAAAAAAGAATTTGTTTATTTTTATTTTAAGCGCATGAGTGTATTTAGCCTGCATGTATATCTATGTGCCATCTGCAAGTTGACTGGTCTCTCTGGAGGCTAGAAGAGCAGGTCGGCTCTCTTGGAACTGGAGACACGCAAGCTCAGTCATCTCTCCTGCTCCGTCAAGGCATTCTTTAATGGGTTCTTTGGAGGCTCTAGGTCTGCATTTGTGAATTTATTTTTTAAACCTCATTCACTTTACAGACTCAGCCCTGTGGACTGTATTGTGTTAAACCACGTGGACTGTATTGTGTTAAACCACATGGTCAAGCCAGGGATCTTGATGAGGTGGCTTTTGGATTTTGAGAAATTTAGATGTTTCAGGGATGTCCTCAGTGTGTTTGCAGAGCACATGTCTTAGTTAGGGTTTTACTGCTGTGAACAGACACTGTGACCAAGGCAACACTTATAAAGAACAACATTGGTCTGGAGAGATGGCTCAGTGGTTAAGAGCACTGACTGCTTTTCCAAAGGTCCTGAGTTCAATTCCCAGCAACCACATGGTGGCTCACACCCATCTGTAATGGGATCCGATGACCTCTTCTGGTGTGTCTATAGACAGAAACAATGTATTCACATACATAAAATAAATAAAATAAAAAGTTTAAATGGGAGCTGGCTTACAGGTTCAGAGGTTCAGTCCATTATCATCAAGGTGGGAGCATGGCAGCATCCAGGCAGGCATGGTGCAGGAGGAACTGAGAGTTCTACATCTTCATCTGAAGGCTGCTAGCAGAATACTGACTTCCAGGCAGTTAGGGTAAGGGTCTTAAAGTCCACACCCACAGTGACACACCTACTCCAACAGGGCTACACCTACTCCAACAGGGCCATACTTTCTAATCATGCTCCTCCCTGGGCCAAGCATTGCAGCACACAAAGCTGTCTTGCTGCATGCTTCTTGAGTTTTCTGCTGTCCGCCTACGTCTGATGAGAAACTAGTCTTAACTCTCTGCAGAGCCCAGAATTGGTCTTTTACCTTCCTGTAGTAGACTCTTCTCTAATAAAGATTCTATTCTAGAATAATTTCATTTTAGAAGAAAATTCACTTGTGAACAAAAATAATGAAAAAGCCACTTGCATGAAAAAAAGATACAGAAAACAAATACACAAGGAAAATTTTTTCTATCAGCGTCACCTGCTCAGGTTCTTTTTGATGATGAGAACAGAGTTTAGTTTTGTGTCCTTGTGGTTTTTTTCTACATTATCTGGATCAAGAATTCGTCTTACCGTAATCGAAGAACAACAACCCACATGACTAAAAAAGAGCAGAAAATCCTGAGTGACTACTGCCAGCTTTTCCAATGACATAATGCCCTGGAGTTACTGCCAGGTAGTGGCTTTTAATAAAGCCAAGTTTGTAAGGCGGGGACTACTAAAATTTGAAATATTTCCTTGGTGTGTCTCAAGATAATATAGTCTCATCTTAGAAAAAAACGGTGCTTTGCCAAAACGAAAGCTTTTTCCTGATCTTTGTGGTAAGGGAGTGTGCTGAGAGAGCCTTATGCAAATGGCCTACCATGTCAGTGAGCAAGGGCAGCTAGTTTACGTCCAAGTTAACTAGCATTGCTGTTTACATTCAAAGGACTGCACTTCTGGGCAACTATCTGAACATTAGGCCTTCTGGACTGAGTACCAGCTGACTTGCTGGGCTGTGGGTGACAAGAGTCGGAGCCTCTCTCAGAACTCAAGCTTTGCTCAGGGAATGTCAAGCCTTTTCCATATTTTCCGTAGAAAAACACCTTGAGGTGTACCACTATTTTTGTTTTAGGGTGAGACTGCCAGCATGTACTCGAGTGAATTTATAACACAGGGTTTTATCCAGGAATTTCAACTTCTTTACAGTCTGCAGTGAGGTATTTCAACTGTATGCCTTTTTAATAAAAGCGTTTAGTGTTACGCTGTAGAGATTACATTCTTTTGGCTTTGGAAAAGTATTTCCTGTTTGGTTCAAGCCATGAAGGCCTGTTAGGAGCTCACATCTGGAACCCACAAAGGAGGGGCCTGTCTTCCACCAACAGAATCAAGAATGGCCTAAACCATGCCTGGACTTGTTGACTTCCCAGGGCCCCCTGGGGTGGGGGCTCTGTTGGGGGACGCTCGGGCTTCCTCCTGGGTTGGAGGAGAGCCCCCTTTTTTCTGTCCATTTTGAATATCCCTTCTACTTGGTGAATCTTCAGTTTTCAGGTTCCCCTAGTTTTCCATAAGGCTTACATAAACATTTCTGTGTAGAGGAGGGCTGTTGAGTTTGGGGGTGGTGGCATTTTTCTCAAAAGTGGGTATGGGGTGGCTATTTAGGATGGATGGGTGTTGTGGCCCAGGTTGCAGGGTATCCCAGGTGTTCTGCCTGATGACTCTGCATGAGGTCTGCAGTCAGTCTTATGACACCATCAGTGGTTAATTTATGTTCCCTGATGCCCCCAGGCAACAGAAAGTGACCCTCCTCCCCACTTTCAAGATAATCAGGTTGGGCCATAGCTTGCCAATTCCAGCAAGCATTAGGTTCTTGAGATCCTCCCAGGCCTGCCACTGTGGCCTTTTATGGGAGGCCAACCACCACAACTTTCTCTTGGGGACAGCCAGTGTCTTGGGAGCACTGCCCGTGAGTTCTTTGAAAGGGTCTTAACCTGTAGGGTAAATGATCCCATGATATGAATAGGGTGTAACACATTCATGACATTTGGCCTAACCACACATGACCAGAATGTATGCCACTAGCTGGCAGGCACCTAGCCTTGACCCCGGTGGCCTTGGATAGCTGGCTCTCCCAGCAAACCTGATGAGCACAAGGTCAGCTTTTCTATGGGGCTGATCAATACATGTTCTTTGTCAATTCTGCAAACCACACCTCACAAAGGGATTGATGGTCCGGATAGGATGAGCATCTTTCCTAAAACACAGGCTCAGAAACAATACAAATCTGGGTCTGGTCTGTCTGCGCTCTGTAGGCTGGTGTTCCTGGAGTGTGTATTTTGAGAGTGGTTGATTCTGAAGCAGGCACCATGGGACAAATGTAACATGAGACTGTACCCAATGTCCAAGCAGCTCACTTGCTAGCTTTTCTTAATTTATTGGCATGCTCATTAGAGCTTGTTGCATACTCATGAGAAGCCACGTGATCAAGTCTGTGAAACAACTGTTAATATGGAAAGCTCCATGGAACAGCCACCCACATTTCCTAAGTGCTTCCTATGGGGGAGAAGCCTGAGCGTGGGTCTTTGTGGTAGGGCCGGGAGGGGAGCAGAGCTGTGCTTCACAAGCCCCAGCTGCTCTCGTGTATGAGTTAGGAGGAGACTGAGCTACGACAAGACCGAGGAACAAGTTGGAAGGGTTTTGATTATAGGACAGAGAGGTAGCCACGCTATGTCAGCTCCTATCCTAGGCTGAGGGGGTGTCTAAGTTGGGTATTACTACTGTGAACAGATACCATGACCGAGGCAACTCTTATAAAGGACAACATTTAATTGGGGCTGGCTCACAGGTTCAGAGGTTCAGTCCATTATCATCAAGGTGGGAACATGGCAGCATCTAGGCAGGCATGGAGCAGGAGGAGCTGAGAGTTCTACACCTTCATCTGAAGGCTGCTAGCAGAATACTGGTTTCCAAGCAGCTAAAATGAGGGTCTTAAAGCCCATGCCTACAGTGACACTCCTACTTCAACAAGGCTGCACACCTACTGCAACAGGGCCACACCCTCTAATAGTGCCAGTCACTCCCTGGGCCCAGTATGTATACACCATCACAGCTGGTATTTGAACTCAGGTCTCAGTGACTCATAGAGTCCTTGATCTTGGTTTTGGGGGGTTTAAGGAAGGCTCCTCAGGAATGCTGGCTATATCTTGTCTGCCTTGAGGATGGAGTTGCAGAAATTTGAGCATAGGGACTACTGGAGGCCACTGGGTACCCTGCTGTAATAATGGAGAGCTCTGACTTAAACACTTAACCTAATCTGAATGCTCTACACAGAGCTTGGAATCAGACAGGCCTATGTCCATGCGTCTTCATTCCCTTTTAATGACACCTTGCTTCCTTCCCTGTAAACTGGGGGCAACCGGCATAATGTGAGAGAAGGCTGGCCACTCAGCTGCCTCTTGGCAACTGGAACCCCGAGAAAGTTGTCACTGTTAATTATGTATGTATGTATGGATGTTAGATGGTTGGGGGGGTGAGGCCTGAGGCTCTTATGGGAAGCTGAGACTTTGATCTGAGTGAGGGGTGGACCGGAGGACAGGTGTGGGCCGAGTTTGTCTCTGTGACAGACTTGAAGCAGTCTCTGGGTAATTTGATGTCCTTGGGGGTCCATCTGACTCCTGCACAGAGTCATGACAATCTAAACAGAGAAGCAGGGCAGGTCTGCCTGGTCATAGCATCTGCAGGCCAGCACCATTGCTAAAGGAACTGCTGATCATGCTGGACTTCCCTGCGCACGTGTGTGACTTCTTCGACAACAGAAGATCTTGGCTCTACAGACACATCCCTTTTGTATTCACTAAGCCATTGCTATCAAATAAACCACCAGTCCTTGATGTCTTTATTTTTAAATCTCTGACAGTGCACTTCTAAGGACATTGTGTGTGTGTGTGTGTGTGTGTGTGTATGTGTGTGTATGTGTATGTATGTGTGTGTTCATACTCATGCTTTATAAAAAATTGAGTAGTGGAAGGATGTCCAGTTTTTCCTTCAGTATCCCATTGGTGACTGGTTCAAAGACAGCCTTTAGACACCCGAATCTGCCCATGTCCCCGTCCCTTGCCAAATGTGCAGCCTATGCATGTATTCCTGGATAACCCAGTCTGGAGGTGACTTGGAGTTCCTAATACAAGTAAATGTCATAGAAGCAGTTGCTACATTTTACTCCTTAGGGAGTCATGATAAGGGTACTTGTACAGGTCCTGTGCAATCCCCATCCCCACCCCCCCAGTATTTTCAGTCCATGGTTGGTTGAATCCATGGATGCAGGGCCTCCCAACAGAGAGGCTGGCTGTCTCTGCTCATGCCCCTGTCCACTAACCTTGGCAGCTTGTATGCCTTTGTGTTCTCCCACCAGGAGCTGATTGGCAGAGGTAAAAATTCCTCCTAGGCAAATGAACTGAAGGCTTGAACATTTTGCACTTTGGATCCTCAGAGTGGCTTCCGGAAACAATGGCTCTCCAGAAAGAGTGGGAACCTGAGATGCCACAGAGGCTGGAAGCTGGACTGTCTGTCCAGATTAATCTCTGTGAGAGGAAGATAGATGGATTAGGAGGAGGATTAAGGGGAGGGAAGGAGGAAGAAGGGAGGGAAGCCTGCACCCCTCATAGGAGGCCAGGAGGTGGATCATAGCTAGAGATGGGGTGTGGTCCACAG
Organism: Mastomys coucha; assembly: GCF_008632895.1. Classification (NCBI taxonomy): domain Eukaryota; kingdom Metazoa; phylum Chordata; class Mammalia; order Rodentia; family Muridae; genus Mastomys; species Mastomys coucha. Next base: position 58,504,573 of record NW_022196904.1, read on the forward strand.
AAGCAGGCCTGAGTCCCTGTGCACGTGGATGTCAGCCAGAGGCAGGCAACATCTGTTTTGCTCACCGCAGAAGGGGCAACCGATTGCTGCTTCCAAGAACTGGACGCTGCCAATTTGTATGATTATTCAGGGGATCTGTTTCTGTCAGAGATGGGATGAGAAAGAGACACAAGGACTGCTGCAGAATACCTTAGTTTTCTTGTAAGGGAGTGGAGGGATGCGCTCCTATACATAAGCCACTGCACCCTCAGTGCCTGGCAGCAGGGACAAAGGGGAGACCCCTAGGGATTTGTCTAGTGACTATAAACTAGGAAATGAGTACCTTAAGTCACAAGTGACAAAAGCATCAAAGCTGCGGCCAGCCATTTGCCTTCCAGGAACCTGCTTATCTTCACAGCCCCTGAGTGGACCACAGTGAAAATCACTCAGTTGTTTTGAGTGTGTGACTGGGGGATTTAAAAACAGTCTGAGGGAATGGGTGAACATGTTTTTATTTTTATTTTTATTTTTTTTGCATTTATGTGTTGTATGTGTGCAGATCCATGTAGGTATGTGTTCATGTATGTGCTGATGTGTGTACATGCATGTAGAAGCCAGGGGTCAACCTCAGGTGCCATCCACTATCTATACCCTGTTTTTTGAAGACAAAGTCTTTCATGGGCCTGGAACTATTTGATTAGGGAAAGCTGCCCTATGTCTGCCTCCCCAGGACCAAGATTACAAGCTTTTTTCTTTTCTTTTTTCTTTTTTTGGTGGGGTTTAGGGATGGCACTCAGGTCCTCCTGTTCGCATGGGGAGCCCTTTACTAACGGAGTCATCTCCCCAGTCCTGCTTGTGATTGCTAAGCCAAACCATTCCTTTAAAAACTTGAAATAGCCAGGTACACGCCTTTAATCCCAGTACTCTGGAGGCAGAGGCAGGCAAATAGATCTCTGAGTTTTGCGGTCAGAATGGTCTATAGAGTGAGTTACAAGACAGCCAGGGCTATGTAGAGAAACCCTGCCTTGAAGGAAACAAACAAACAAACAAACAAACAAAAAACCCAAACCCAAAACCCAAACCAAAAGAAAAAAGAATAGAAATAATTAACGTTTCTTCTAGTGACAGAGTAAAACTAATTTTATCCATTTTTTTCACCTATAGAGGCTTACCCTGTGGACATCCTGGAGGATGACTCCGATGGCTATCAGGTAGCAGCACAGGCCTACTATGAGTTGCTCAGGGGAGGAGCCCAGACCTCAACAGACGCTATCTCCCTTTCCACTGGGGAGCAGGTATGTTTAACTTTTCCTAGAGGAGGGCTCTATCCAATCTAACTTAGAAAGAGAGACGTCATAGAAAAAAAAAATCCAGATTTAGAAGAACAAAGACCAATAACCAACCAACAACAAAAAAAGAAACTTCTAGAGGGAATACTAAAGAATTCGTACAATGGTACTTACCTGGGCCCGCCAGCTATATAAATAAAGACCCAGAACCTCTTATATATTTTAAAACTTAGGCCTTTAGCTTTGGCTCCCTCCTAGTTCTTCTAACCTGACTAATTTTGGCCTACGTCCCACCACATGGCCAGGTCTAATCTCTGTTCTCTGAATTCTCCATCCACCACTGCATCCGCAAGGTGTATTTCTTGTTTCTGATTTCCTCTCCCAGAGACCCTTTCTCTGCCCGGAAGTTCTGCCCTCTGCTTCCTGCCTTGTTATTGGCCGGCAGATCTTTATTAAAGCTGAACAGCAGGTAAAGAAGGATGAATATTTATAAATTATCAGATGGGCCATTAGCGCTGTTACCCATAGATACACCTTCACACAGTTTACCCTAACAGATTCTGCTTTGCCCCCAAGGAAGCCCTTCACTAGGATTCTGAAGTTCTGAGTGTGAATTTGGCCATGGGGTGGCCAGAATTAGTAAGCCAGAATTAGTCAGGTTAGAAGAGCTAGGAGAGGTGCTGGCTATATGGGTCAGC
>NW_022196904.1:58506548-58542265 GCF_008632895.1 Mastomys coucha
AGGAGGGAGCCCAACTTAAAGGCTTAAGCTTTAAAATATATAAGAGTTTCTGTGTCTTTATTTATATTGCTATCTGGTCCAGTTGGTGAGCTGTGGGCCCGATAACCTGTGAGAATCCCATTTCTACAACTTACGAGCGTGGTTCTCAAGTGGTTTCTCCTCTCTGATCTTGATGTTCTCATTGAATTCAGGGCATTTCCTCATGGGGCTGGCACGAGGGTTAAATGAGATACTGTATGTAATGCCCAGCTGAATCTCAGTTTCTTCATTTTAAAGTGAGGGAGTGGCCCATCTCTGCCCTCCAAGGTCTGATTCAGTTCTAACATGTGATTTGGAGTGAAGCTGTGTCACTTCTATTATTTTTGTCTTGATGAGATTCTATGCATTGTGAATAGGCTCTGCAAGAGGACACAGAAAACTGGAAATTTTATTTGTTGGGATTGTGGCAAGATTTAAAAATAATGTGTTATGTGTGTGTTGTGTGGGTGCACATACACACACATGTAGGGACATGTCAATGTGTATGCATATGTGTAGACTCCAGAGGACAACCTCAGGATACATTTATATACAAAATAAAATCAGCTTTGTATTTTGAGACAAGGTCTCTCACTGACTTGAAGCTCATAATTAGGCTGGATTGACTGTCCAGCAAGCCTGGGGATCTATCTGCCTGTTTATCTCCCCAGCTCTGGGTTTACAAGCATGCTATGGTGCATCTTACCACTCTTTTTGTTTATGCTATGGGAGAGTAAACTCAGGCCCTCCTATTTATCAAGTTTGCACTTCCCTGACTGTGCCCTCTTGCAACCTGACTGTTTAAGACTGTTTTCCTCACAGTAGGCACTATCCACATTTGTTTTAGGTGGGGATCATTTTACTCCTGCCAGAAATGGTTATGACCTGGCAGGCAGAGCTACTAAGAGTAAAAGGCTTTTTTCCCAGGGTTAATGAAAACAGCGGCTGTGCGGTTATAAACTGTGGCTTCCTTGATGTTTTGGAGGTTGGAGCTTACAGGCTCTTAGAGGAATACCTCTCTGGTGGGGGGGACCTCAAATTTTGAGCCCCAGTGGGAGCTTGCTGGCCTCGTGTACTTTTAGCGCCCCCGAGTGGTGCTGTAGCAGAAGGACACAGGGCTTCATCGGACACTGCCTGATCTGCTTTGGCACAGCAGATTCCTTACGAGCGAGCGTGGTTCTCAAGTGGTTTCTCCTCTCTGATCTTGATGTTCTCATTGAATTCAGGGCATTTCCTCATGGGGTGCTCACAGGGCATTGCCTCCTGTGCTGGTGGCAAGAGGGAGCTTGAGAGATGCAACGAGAGCTGTGTCCCCAGGTTCTTTAGGACACAGCTTCCCCAGTCTGCTGTTACAGCACTCATGCTTATGAATAACTTAAAAAATAAATGCCAATATGCAGCGTGCTCATGGAAGGGAGAATGCCACAGTTCCTAACAAAAACAGAAAGGGAAACAGTTGCTGACATGAAGTTGTTTTAAGGTGAGGTGACATGCCAACATGACTACAGACGTCTTCCTTCCTTCTTTCCTGAAAAGAAGGGAGTTAGGCAAAATCCATCATTTGGAACCCTACTACTTTAGCAGTGAGTAAGGAAGCAGGGGCAGGGACGGAGCAGGGAGCAGTGTGCTATTTGGCACACTGAACCAAGCTCACCAGGAGTGAGCTTCCTCACAGCTTACACAGCGGGGACTTTTGCTAGCCAAAGATTGTCTGGCTTAAAGGAACGAAGAGGAAATGGTTTGAGGAGATACCATGTCTTGACTTTCTTTCTTTCTTTCTTTCTTTCTTTCTTTCTTTCTTTCTTTCTTTTTTCCACAGTTAATTTTTTTTCTTGTCTTGACATTACCCTGTTGCATTTAAAATACTTGCTGATTTCTCTGGTTTAAAAATGCATATGTTCTTTGTATGGTGTTTAAAGCCTATGACAAAGGAGGGAGGGTGCAAAGCTGTGGGTGGTTAACTGCCATACACATGTCGATGCATTTCTTTATTTTTACTTTCCACATGCATTTTTGTTTTTGTTTTTGTTTTTGAGCCAGGGTCTTGCTGTGTAGCCCAGACTGGCCCAAGAACTTGCAATCTTCCTTCTCCATCATTCCAAATGCTGAGATTTTTGCCTGCTTAAAAAAAACCTGGGTAAGATTCCCCTCTGGGTCTGATGTGCCTTCAATAAGCATCTTTCCAGGTTGCTTCGATGTTTTGTAAATTTGGTGTTTAATGGTCTTGTAACAGCCACCCCTGTGGATGAGCCCCTCAACGACATTTCATTAAAGTCACTCCAAAAGAGGGAGGTACCAAGATATTTGCCAGTCCTGGGATTTGCCAGGGATCAGTTCTCTGTAATGATGGTGGTCTGCTGTAAACTTTTTACAAGAACCTGCCCGTCTGGCTACACATTCTTTTCTAATTTTCCTATATTCTCAGTTTTCAAAACAACGTTGGTCATGGAATGTATCGACTTTCTTGTGTTAGGAGCTGGGAGCAGAGGGTTGGATGTTTACAGAGAAGGCTTTAGATGTGGCCCCCAGAGGTAATCTGGTCCCTCTCGATGATTAGCAAAAAAACCACCTTGAACTAAGTCTTTTCATTGTAGGGTTTAAGGACAGAGTTGAGCCTGGAGGGCTCAGACATAGTAGACATATTAATGGCTGCTTTCAGAGCTGGTGCTGCAGGTCCCAGACAGCAGGAGCATCTACAGAGTGGGGCAAGGCACAGCCTGGGCTCCTTCTATTGAGTGGCTACTAGGGCTCTAGAGAAGATGAGAATGACACCACAGTTGTCTGTGTGAGGTGGAGTGAGGCTGTCCGTCTTGCAGGTTAAGGTCCATGGAGGTCCAGAATGGAGAAGGCTGTAGGAGCAGGAGTCACAAAAGGGGAGAGCTCTAAGGGTGTTTGGTAGTAGAATAGGAGTCGGATCCATGCATTGATTGACAGATGACCTTGGGATGGGAAGGCTTGCTGGTGGAAGGCAGAAGCAAGACCGTTGCCATATTCAGGGTGGCAAAGGCTTCCATCTCTGTCCTTCCTGCATCCTGCTAAGTTTATCTCTGTTAACAGTATTCCTTCAGTGAGCACTGCAAGTCATTTCTCATGCCTTAGTGATGTGAGAGAGCAGAATAGTAGTTTCATTTGCCTTTTTTTTTCTTTTTTTTAAGGTCAGACTTGAAACTTCATCTCTTTGTTTTTGCACGATGTACCGTGATGAACCGCAACATAAAATACTGGTTTTGGTTAATCCCCAGGACACAAAGACAGGTTGGTAGTTTTTTTTTTTTTTAATTATTGATTTGTTCATTTATGTGCATTGGTGTTTTACTTGCATGTCTGCCTGTGTGAGGGTGTCAGATCCTGTGGAACTGGAGTTACAGACAGTTGTGAGATGCTCTGTGGGTGCTGGGAATTGAACCTGTGTCCTCTCACTGTTCTGGAACTTGAAATATAGACCAGGCTGGCTCCCAAGTCGACAGAGATCTGCTTGCTTTTGCCTCCTAAGTGCTGGGATTAAAGGCACGTGCCACTACTGCCCAGTGAGCATTGGGTTTTAAAAACAGGGATCTTGACTTTGTGGTATATAGTGTATGGGAATTTTCAATGTCTAAGGATACAATGGTACATTCCTATTTATCTTTATTGAGACATGGACCATTTTGCATATCTCTGACCACAGTCCCTACCCAGAGCTGCTTTGAGGCTCACTCTTGCCATTCCCATTAACAGCAGTTCCAGAGCTGTGGGCACTGGGTAGGACACTATTGGGACACCCTCATGACCTTGTAGAATGAAAGGGTCATTCTCATCCCCAAATGTAACAAATGAGGAACTCCCAATGGTCAAGTGGCTTGCCAAAGGCCTCCAGCTAGAGCACGGGAGGGCTCAACTTTTGCAAAGTCACAGTTGGGTGGGGCTTCTGTTTCTGATGGTGACAGTTTGGTCTCAGACTCATTTACTCTCTCTCCAAATCATGGAGAGACTATTTGTGGCAGGCTTCAGTTTCACGGAGTGAGTCCTCTACAGAGAGGCATACACATGATCAGTTGTGCCTTAGGCAGAGGCCTGGGGACTGCTGGCAAGCCAGCCTTGCTGGGAGGAGATCCAGCAGGTTGGGCTGCCTGAACCCAGCACACCCGTGAGCTGGTGGGAGCCACCTGACTTCTGACCTCTCAGCAAACAATCCTTTGCAGCATTTTTCTTGTTTATTTTTCCTTTATGATGCCAAGGGTCGCTTTCTAGTAAGACAATGATTATAGTACACTGGTAATATACTTTTTAATTAGCTAGGCCTCCTGAAATGATGACATTTTGAGATTTTAGGTCTTTAACTGTTTTCAAAAGGAGGAACTCTCCAGCTCTCCACCTCCTCTGGAGGAATGCTTTTGCTTGCCACCTGACTATCTGCCTGGAGTTTAAGCTCAGAGGATCCCTTGCTCCACCTGATGTCCCAAAGTCCAAGGTGATGTCTTCGAGGACAGGCTGTTTAAAAGTATGTAGGACTTTCAGCTTCTCTTCTTGGTAACTGTGAAAGAGAAGTGTGCTCAGTTAGCTGTCTGGGGGTTGGGGTATGTGGTGACAAAGCCTTCTTACTGCCCTAGGGCTGACAGAGGTTATGCTGGGGCTCTCCCGTCACAATGAGGGTGCCTGCTTGCTCTCCATCCAGCAGAGTCATGGCTACTCAGAAGCGAGGGCCCATGAAAACCTCAGGCTTTTGATACTACCTTGAGTTTGCAACCCCACTACCAGGGGAGGGGAAGATGAGTCCGTCAGTACACCTCTAAAATAACTCATTTTAAGAAAATGTCCAAATACCAGCAGCTCTCCCACCCCATGTAGGCACCGAACAAGAAGCTGGCATAGGGCTTTGAAGACGATCTGCATGATGTAAACACACAGTGGATTCTTAGGAATCTGTTTCCCGTTTGCTCTGTACTTAATTTTCTGTTGTCTTTTAAGAGTATACCCTAATCCATATTCATAAGTGCTAAGGAATCTCACTGCGGGCCCCATGCTCGTATATAAAAGTGCTTTAAATAAAGTTTCCAAATGACTTCCTGCTGCTGTGGGCTCCATCGATGCTGGCTGCAATTGTTGTTGGTTTTCAGAGGAGTGCTCATGTACTTGAAGCCCTGTGCACTCCTTTAGAAAGTGTCTTGAGGTCTTCAGAGAATGCACAGCTTGGAACTTGAAGCTTGCAGACCCTACAGTAGAAGGACTCTCCCCAGCTCTGCCCAGTCAGTGGGTCCCTTATCCTTATGCTAACTTGTGTCTTTGGAGAAGGGAATTGCTGACTCCTGTACCGTTATCTTTGTCCTGTGCCATTATCTTTGCATTCTGGTGAAGGCGGATGCAAGTTTAAATGGAAGCTAAAGGAATCAGAAGCTGTTTGATCAGCCCTGCATATGAGTTAATTATTGATAACTGTGTGTGAGTTAATTATTGATAAGCCGGTTGACTCCATTACAGGAACTTCCGATAAGTCTGTAAGCAAATGAAAAACATCCTGGAAGGGCAAGTTCCCCAGTGGCAAGCAGTTGATGCTGATGGCATCTTGCTCAAATGCCATTTTCCCTCTAGGGAATTGCAATTGCCTAAAGGTGGTTTCAGAGACAGGGCCTCTTGTCTCTGCTGCTTTCGAGGATTTATTCTGATTTTCTACATACAGCTAGTTGATATTCCCTAAGGAGAGGTAGACATAGGTACCCAGCATCCCCCTTTCTTAGCTTCTTAAGTGCCTTTATATATCTTTTCATGTTTTATTTCCCTTATTTATTAATTATTAATTAATCTCAAGTGTTTACGACTATATAAAATAAGTTCTCATGCCAAATGAAAGGTGACTTCCCTCCCATCTTTATTAAATCCAAAGCACTCGCCCTGGGTTCCATGATTACTGCCCCTGATGACCTTGGCTTTTCTTATTTCTTCCTGTGTCTTGACTCTGCGGTAAGATGAGTGTGGATTTGGATGTCAGGAAGTCATGCATGTGTCAGCTGGGCTATCAGGCTTCCCTGAGCACCATCAGGTTTGCTGTTTCCAAAATGGAGAACATGCTATGCTTCCCAAGGTATTTGTGGAAACTGAGTGACTTATGGCAGAAAATATGATGCTTTGGGACAGTTCCAGCAATGAGCAGGATTCCCATAGTTGACCAAAGCAAACCTTGATTTACATCTTTGTATGTACATCGTGTGAGAGAAACACATGATTTCAGAGGGATATGCTCACATGTTAGCTTCTAGTCAAACTCTGTGAGCTGGAATTGTGTCCCCAGCATGTTCTGCTTGCCACATCACAGGCAGTCTAGTTTGACTCTGAACTACACTAACTGTAACGCTGTTGTTTCTCTACAGACCCCAAAGTGCCTATTGTGTAAATGCCATGTACTTGATCCCAAAACACCAGCTGATCTGGGGTAGGCTGGGCAGCCATGTGACCATCCTGGGTATAAAAGAAGGTAGCCATTCTATCAGGGAGACACCAGGAGCCAGCTGTCTGTGGTCTCGTGCTGCTGGAGGGAAGATAGTATTTCTAATGACCTCTTTGCCGGTCAGGCCATGTCAATGGCAAATGGCATTTGTCCATGTGTTTAGGAGACAAAAGGAGGGCTGGGGCAATGTCTGAGGAGACCAGGCTGCAGATAAGGGATTTGGGGGTCCAAAGCTCATGGTGGGAGCTGGCTTGGCAGTTACTTGAGCTTTTAGCAGCATAAGCAAGTTTGAATTCAGCATAAGTCAGGTGTCCCACACATTCCTTTAACTCCAGGCCCACTTCTGACTTCTGCATGTACACACACACTCACACACACTTACAAACACTATCACATACCACAACTCACAAATCATATACTTATACCACACACAAGCACACACAGAGCACACTCATACGTTCACACCACACTCATACATTCACACTATACACACTCACACACACCACTCATACAAATGAATAAATAGCTAGAAGGTAGCCTTTGAAGGTCCAGGGGCTCTGCAAAGTAGGGTTCAGCCACTCTGGCTACCTTTCAGAAGGAGAAAAAGGATCATCTTTGAATAATTCGATTTCAATTCTAAATCCATCAATTTATCTCAACTTCAAATATATCAACCATTCAATTCTAAATATTTTGTTTTCACTTCCTGAGAGCACATCTTGCTCAAGTAACTATTAATCCTACTTTAAAACAAGAGGGAGCAGGCTCTAGCCCAATGTCCTGAGCTAGGGTGAAATGACTCTTCCTAAGACTTTGATCTGTGTAGCTCTAAAGCCTTTTGGGTAGCCAGGGTGTGAAGAGGACAGGTAGTGTACAAACAAGTGAGTTATTGCATTTGGCAAGTTCTGGTCCCTGTATCCTGGGCTGGTCTGTTCCATTTTGGGACCTCAGGCTATAGGGCATATATGCTGATATGCCTGCCATGTGTCTCCTTTCTGACCTGGTGTCTTTCACATCTGGGCCATCCAGGTGGGTGGGCGGGTATAGTCTCCTCACAGGATGGTTCTTCTCAAGTTTGGAGTTTCCTTCTTTTCTGTTTCTCATTCTCTGGCTGTTGTGGGTGTTGCTTCTGTAATGTTTCTTCCACAAAGAGGATCATGCAGGAACTTTTAAAGTCATGCCCGATCCTTTCTCACTGTATCACCTGCTCTTTCTAGTCCGTTCCTGATTTCCTAATGCTCTTGGGAAGAGTAGGTTTCAATCCCAGGACCATAGTCTTAGGTTCTGGCAGTTGTGGGATAATTCTGTGAGCCTAGAGCCATTTGCCTTGGTGGTGAGGATTGCCCTCTATGACTGCCAGGTATTTGATATTTGTTTTGGGGTTCTTTTCTACACATCTGTCTTAGTTAGGGTTTTACTGCCGTGAACAGACACCATGACTAAGGCAACTCTTATAAGGATGACATTTAATTGGGGCTGGCTTACAGGTTCAGAGGTTCAGTCTATAACCATCAAGGCAATAGCATGGCAATGTCCAGGCAGGCATGGTGCAGGCAGAGCTGAGAGTTCTACATCTTCATCTGAAGGCTGCTAGCAGAATACTGACTTCCAGGCAGCTAGGATGAGGGTCTTAAAATCCACATCCACAGTGATATACCTTCTCCAACAAGGCCACACCTACAAATAGTGCTATTCTCGGGGCCGAGTATATTCAAACCATGACAACATCTGCATCTAGCCTGCCTGCCTGCTTGCCTTCCTTCCTTTCTTCCTTCTTTCCTTCCTCCCTCCCTCCTTCCCTTTCTCCCTCCCTCTCTTCCTCCTCCCTTCCTCCTCCTTCCCTTCTTTTCTTCCTTCCTTCTTCCCTTCCTTTCTTCCTTCTTTCCTTCTTTCCTTCCTTCCTTCTTTCCTTCTTTTCTTCCTTCCTTCTTTCCTTCTACCCTTCCCTCTGTCCCTCCCTTTTCTTTCTATCCCTCTCTGTTTCTGTCTGTCTTTCTCTCTCTAGAATGCATATGTCTCTCTCTCTCTCTCTCTCTCTCTCTCTCTCTGTGTGTGTGTGTGTGTGTGTGTGTGTGTGTGTGTGTGTGAGAGAGAGAGAGAGAGAGAGAGAGAGAGAGAGAGAGAGAGAGAGAGGAACAGCCTTGGGTGTTGGTCTTCTACTTTGAGACAGGGTCTCTATTGTTGCACAGTGTCTGCCAGGCCTGCTGAGCTTCTGGGGACTGTCCTGTCTCTGTCTGCTATCTCCTCTTAGATTCACTTGAACACTTACCTAGTTTATGCAATACTGGGGCCCTCCCCACCAAAGTCATACAGAGTCTTTGGGGGCCTGGAGATAGGTCCTTCCTTATTGGATATGATCTAGCTCTTTTATAGTCACATCTTTGTGACAGAAGACACTATCAGATGTCAGGCTTCTCTGGGAGCTGCAGGACCATATCACTATTGTAGGCCACAAGAAACTTGCTGATAACTTTGTTAAGTTTTCTTTTTTGTTAACTCTCTTGTTTTTGTTTGTTTGTTTTTCTTTTATTCATTTTAGGCCCTGCTCACTCTAGTCCAAAGATTTATTTATTTATTATATGTAAGTATACTGTAGCTGTCTTCAGACACTCCAGAAGAGGGCGTCAGATCTCATTATGGATGGTTGTGAGCCACCATGTGGTTGCTGGGATTTGAACTCAGGACCTTTGGAATAGCAGTCAGTGCTCTTAACCACTGAGCCATCTCTCCAGCCCCTTTTAGCTCTCTTTCTGACAATATTTGTTTTATTTACTTTTTTTAAAAACAGCTTTTTTAAAAAAGATTTATTTATTTATTTATTTTATGTGTATGAGTACACTGTAGCTGTACAGATGGCCGTGAGCCATCATGTGTATGGCTGCTGGGAATTGAACTTAGGACCTCTGCTGGCTCCGCTTGCTCTGGCCCCACTGCCTTCGGCGTAATACACTGTAGCTGTCTTCAGATGCACCAGAAGAGTACATCGTCAGATCTTGTCACGGATGGTTGTGAACCACCATGTAGTTGCTGGGATTCGAACTCAGGACCTTCGGAAGAACAGTCAGTGCTCTTACCCGCTGAGCCATCTTGCCAGCCTGTTTTATATAGTTTTTAATTAATTAATTAAACTAAGTGACAAGATGTTAGTTGGCAGACTGGCAGGGCAAAGACGGTCTAGAAGCTGATAAAACTCTGTAATTGAGTCATGTGACAGAGACACGGTACCAGAGTACTATGGAAGTTTCTGGAATGAGATGGCATTGCTGGGGTCAGGAAGAACCATGAGTGACTCTTATCAGGAAAGTAGAAGTTCACAAGGGGTGTGAACCCCAAGAAGATGCCCACTGCTACTTCCTTGGCCCTCTGTCCCTGTCTCCTGGTGCCCAGCTCAATAATGGCATCTGTTCTTCATGCTCACAGAGACTCCTGGGCTCCTGTGACCTGCAGGGCTTAGGGACTTGGGCCTTTGGTGGCTGGCACACCTGGGCTAGCTCCAAAGCAGCTCCCCACCCTGTAAAGTCTAGCTGTGAATCTTAGCAGTTCCCTTTTATTGAAGGGTTGCAGGCTTTTCTTTGTAGTTATCCTATTATATTCCTAGCCATAGCTTACCCTGGAGGCCATGGTGGAAGGGTGGGGGAGAAAGCGCAGAGATCAAAAGATGCCTGGTGATATTCTAGAGAGTGGGGAGGATGAGGGCTGCAGGCAAGGGTCCTGGCTCTGACTCTGCAGTGCCCAGCAGAATGACTGTTGGGTTGTTGCAAGGAACATTGGCTGTGATTAGGGGCCAGAATGGTCATCCCTGGAGGCTGCCAGTAGCCAGGTCGGGTGCAGTGGGCTAGCCTGGCACGACTAGGGGAAGCGGTAGGAAAGAGCACACTAGGGTGTGGATGAAGATGAGGATGAAGGAAGTTTAGGTCTGGTCATGTGCTGGCACCAAGCTTGGTTATTTAAAAGAAATGGTGTCGGGTGAGATCAACTGGGATATTTTTCTGCATGGTCTGTGGGGTAGCAGTGGTAGAGAGGAGTAGGAGTATACTGTGTGTAGAGGGTGTGAGCTCGGATGCTCTCCTTCCATGTGGGGCACGTCAGCGTGTAGTTCTGTACATGTCACTGCCTATGGCTCTGGTCACTCCTTGTGACTGGTCTTCGTGGGTAGATCATAAGCACTCTGAAGGCAGGAAGTGCCACTCAGATCTTCTGGCTCTGTGTGGTGTTTGTCAACTCGAGAGGATGTCAGACGCGTGTTCCTAAGCTTTCTGTCCAGGGAGCTGTGAGACACAGCAAGCCAGACACTTCCAGAGACGGGAGACTGAGGTGATGGTGTAAACAGCTGTGGCTACACATTGACTTCTCTCAGGAGACTGTCTGTCTTTCCCCCTTGGCTCCCAGGACATTTTGTGACCAAGCGTAACATTCACTCTTGAAATTGCTGCTAACTTATTTACAGTGTTTGGTGATTGCACGTCATGTGCACCCCGAGAAAAACAAGCAGGGAATTGAAAAATGATGATTTTTTTTTCCTGGAAAAACATGTCCATTATGGCCTGCAGTGACAGTGAGTGCCAAGCTAAACATTCAGATGAAACTGGAGCCTCTGTATAGACAACCCTTTGAGTGGCTGTCTTGGTCCAAGGAAGATTGCGACACTAAGATCAGACCTCTGTGCTGCCTTTGGGGCAGGTGGTGGGCTTACAGAAGTTGGGGGGCAGATGTGAGCTGCACCCTAGAGGGTCTTGGAGGACTTCCTCAGAACAGAATGACCTTTCTGAGGTACCCCTCACTCCTGATCAGGCTATCTCAACTTAAAGAGGTCTTAGAGACGGAAACTGGGTACAGAGTGGGTAGATCTGTGGATTTCTTTTTTTTTTTATTAGATATTTTCTTTATTTACATGTCATATTCCCCAGTTTCCCCTCCAAAAACAAAGACAAAAACCAAAAACCAAAAAAAAAAAACCCAAAAAACAACAACAAGAATAAACCCCTGTTCCCTCTCCCCTCCCCCTGCTCGCCACCCCACCCTCGATCTGTGGATTTCCTAACAGGAGGTGGGAGGGATGGACCTGGATCACCCCAGCTCTTTCAGCAGAATGAGCCTGTCCACTTGATTCTCCAGATGGATGGCTTCGATGCCTCTAGTAGACTCATGGGTGGTGCCTTTGGGAGCTTTGTTCTTGTAGCAGAGTCCGTGGAGGAGGAAATACACTTGTTCTATCCCAGACTCCCATCATGTAGAATGGGATATCTCCCCGAGGGTCCTCTGGGTTAGCAGGTACCCTGTTGGTTCCTGTGACCCAGTAGACCTAGCATTTGTCTTTTTTCAGCTGGTGCATGCATTTAAAATTATACAAGGATTGGTATCATCCTGGGGTATACCAAATCATCTAAGTGGGGCTGTAGGAGCCCCACTTGGATAGTTCAGACCAGTCAAGGGGGTAGAGAGGAGGGTGGGTTCTGGGCTGGAAACTCAGCTTCCTCTTAGGCACCTACATCTTTGGGCAGCTAAGATGCTCTATGGCCCCCAGAATCTTGTTGTCATTGGTCTGTGAAAGAAGCAGACCAGAGATCTGCTCACAGTGACAATCATGTGTTTTGGGAATACCTGTTGGCCACGGTTTGGGCTCTCCCCTTCTAGTCACTGTTGATTTATGATACTTACTGTAAGATGGGTTTAAACCGGGGGAAAGAGCATACCAGGAAGACATGTCATTCATACCAAGGAACTTTTGGTATTTGGAAACTATGAAGGCCAAGGAAAATATTTACAGTGTCCAGAGTGGGGCCTTTGTCCTGAAGGACAAGGATGCCTTTGCTTCCATCCATGCACACAGAAAGTTTCCATCAGTGCCACCAGGGTGTCTGTCTGCATCTCTGTGCTCTCTGAAACTCTGGGAAACTTGGTGAGTTTGCTTGCCTTGGTCCACCTTGGCAAATTTTAGGTTCCTTTCCTAGATAGACTAGATTTTTTTTTTTCCTTGCCTTGTTATTTCTCAGTTCAATTGTACTTCAGGAGTTAGGTACCATGCCCTCCCTCAACTCCATCTTCCTTGAGTTAAAATCTAGACCCATGAAAAACAAAATCACTTGAGGGAAGAGAAACCTGAGAAACATGGGGGTGGGGTGGCTTTGGGGGTAGGGGAGTGAGGGTGGGGACAACGACTGTGAATGTCCTGCAAGCCAGATGTTTTCTTCTCATGACAAAAGGCACCCAAGTTCACAAGCGTGGAGGGAAGTGTTTTCCTTTAAGGACAACATCTGTAAGGAAATGGTAGCCCGAGTAATGCAATGTGACGGTTGCTATGTCAACTGGTGTGTTTTCCCCTCCCCTTAAATTATTGACCAGCACAGTCAATGTTGCATAAAAGTCATGCAACTCAGTGGAATGTGTTTATGTGCCGGCCTCTGCCAGAACTTTTCATCACTTTTTTTCCCCCACTGCATGTATTTTCTTTTGGAAAAGATGGCTTGTCACTTAGGTTTAACCGTGTTCCTCCGCCCCAACCCCAACCCCAACACAGATATTTCTAAGATTTGTAACAGGCCAGTGGTGACTTAAACTGCAGGGGAACAATAGAAAGGCAAGTGGGGAGTGGGGGGGGGGCTGAAACCCTTTTAGCTGTGATGAAGAAGTACAGACCTTGGGGCGGTATGTGAATCTTTTGCAGATGGCTCGGGGAGGTAAGATGTGTTTTGGGGCAGATGAAGGATGCTTATTCCTCTTAAATCCTTTATGGAGATAGCGTGGGGCACTAGCTCTGTCTATTTCACTCTGGGCTATGTGTTCTGCTGCCCCCTGGCTACCCTCTCCTTGCTGTCTGTGTAGCCTGGGTTGTCCTCCAATTTCTAGTTATCCTGCTTCAATGCGAGGGGTTCTGGGAATATAGACATACATGTGCCATCATGCCTGGCTTTCTTTGTTGTCTGTAGCTGGCACTTGGTGTCTCCCCATGGCCTTTGAGTCTTCCTGGTTAAGCCCTCTATTTCCTTCTGCTCTAGCTAGCTGCCCACTTCGCTGTCTGGGATAAAACCCACGACCAGTGGGTCCTTTCTGTCCCCAGCACCTCCTACTTTGTCAGCAGGTTTTGCTTTGGGTTAGACCCTCACCCTTGGGGCTGTGTTACCTTCAGTCTCCTCTTCTTCCTGTCTCTGAACTCACCCTTTCCTAATCTAGTCTTCACGCTTTTTTAAACACTTCGCTCTTGAAAACAGCACTTTTAAGCACACAGCTTTTAGGCATCATAGTTTTGATCTTGGAAGGTAGATATTAACCACAGTCTCCTTGTCTGTATCCATGTATAGCCACCCCATGGTCAGTGTTCATGCCACACTGGGGCATTCATTCTAACTCTTACCTACAGGAACATGTCCCAGTTACTCAGAGTCCTCATCGACATTCTGTGAAGCTGGACACTTGCCTCTTTTGCTTAGTCTCTTCTGTGACTTATTACAGAGCCTGATACCTTGATCCAACTACTGTGGTCTCCAAGGTTGGACTCTGTCCCTTGGCTGGCCACCATCTGTTGCCTCAGGGTTGGTCTTGGAATGTTGTCTCCATCCTTCCCAGACAGTCTTAAAGTGCATGTCACAGTGTCTGTCATGCCAGGTCACCCTGCTGAGCACAATACCTGGCATGTAGTTAGACTTGCTGAATAGGTACCATGTGCTTCACTCCCCTCAGTGTGGAAACAGCTTGACAATATTGGCTCTGCTGAACCCTTCTCTTCCCAGACTCTGCCACTCAGTTCCTGGGCCTGCTCTCTCACTGATCTCCTGTTGACCCCTCCTGCCTTGCCTGGCCTTCTGCTGACCCCTCCTGCCTGGCCTGACCTCAGCTCCGCACCACTGTTTTTCTTTCTCTTTTAACCTGTGGGCACAATGTTTGGAATGGGTGTTTTGGAACCAGCAAGACTTTCCATATGCACTTTCCCATATCTTTTTCTAGTGGGACCATTATCACACAAACGACCTCAATTGGGGATCTCAATCCCTGAGCCTCACCTGAGCCTCACCTGGAAAACAGAATGAGCTTGTGTGGCCACTGCATGAGGTGCCACCCTGCCATTGTGCCAGGAGCTTGCTGAGTGTTCAGGCATGCCATTGTGTCAACAGTTACTACTTTACTACAAGAATGGAATTGTGTCTCTCCTCTCCTTCCTTAGGTCAGAGTGACTGTCACCCATCTCCCGAGCACACCCAGACTGGTCTTATTCTTTCGTATGCCTTAGGTGTTGGTGTGGCCACACCTCCTGGGTTCTTTCTTTTCTCACGTCAGGAATACCCAACTCTGCTCACCATGACCTCACTCATTCATCTGGCTCTTGCACATTCTCCGGGATTCTTGATTGAGTGATCGCCTTTCCTCCCCTCCCCTCCTATTGCACATAGCTTGAGTGTGCTCATATTTTATTCTGCCTTGTGCCCAGGCCCTCTCTCTTTCTCCAAGCTGGGTATTTCCTAGGATAGAGCTCATGTTTAATTTTCAAGTAGAGGTAGTGAGTGCTGTGCTCATGCTCCCCATGTGTGTGCTTCATGGGGAACTGACACAGAAAGGTTTCCAGGACTGTGTGCCATTTTGGTGCCTCCCGCTGGAGCAAGTTGGGGGAGGTGGCAAACAGGCATCTGAGCCATCTTTCCCTGATAGATGTTGCTAATTCATCATAGCACTCTTGGTGTTTGCTAAGTTTGCTCTTTGCTGTGGCCTGAACATCTGCCCCAGCTTCTGGCTATCACAGCCTGTCCCCTCAACCTGGGCATGTAGAAGGGTTCAGGACACTGCAAGAACATGGCCTCTGAATCAACTAAGCAGGCCTTATAGGGGCTCATAAAGACTGAATCGACAAACACGGACCTTGTATGGAGCTGAGCTGGGTCCTCTGCATATATGTTATGCTGTGTAGCTTGGTGTTCTTATGGGACTCCCAACAGTGGGAATGGGGGGGTTGTATGCACATCTTTGAGAATCCTGGAGTTTTGTTTATTTATTTTTTGTTAAAATACAGACATATTTTAAGAATGTGTTTTCATTTTAATCCCAGGTGTAAGGATGTGGAGCTGCTTTGGACTGTCCACAGCAGCTATGATTTACCTTGTGCTTTAGCAGAAGTGTGGTTTTGCCAGCTGCAGATAATTTCTGAGTTGTGTGATGTTTAGAATTCTGGGAACTTTGAAAAGTTCTGAAGAGGGTCCATACACGTGAGGGCCCGGAGAGCTGGGGTCAATAGTTGTTGGTCATTCAAGGAGGTGAGTTGTGGTTTGCTAGTCACTGTGGTCGAAGAAGAAACAAAAGGAAAGAAATTAGATTCAAGGATTTTCCTAATTCCTCTCTCCCCTCTATACCCTATCTAGTGTTATTGGGTGAAATTGGGGGAGGGGCAGGAGAAGAACCCACAAAGTAGCAAAGACCAGCTACAGGGGTTGTCTTTGAGTCTTTTGCCTGCACTTGGGACTCTTTTCCTCCTACTGGAAAACCTTGTCCAACCTTGATGTGGTGGTTTGTGTCTAGTTTTATAAGGCCATATTTGGTGGATATCCCTGGGAGACCTGCTTTATTTGAAGGGAAATGGAGAAGTGGATCTTGTGCAGGAGGGAGGTGACAGAGGGTCAGGGAGGAGTGGAAGGAAGGGATGTAATATAAGAGAGAATTAAAAAAAAATGAAAGAAAACAGTAAAACTCAAAGAAACAAATAACTGAATGATAGATAATTATCAGGGGGTGGGGAGAGATGGAGAGAGAAAGTTTCAGTTATGCAGAATGGTTAAGTTCTCAAGGTTGAATTTAAAGGCTTGGTAACCAAACATTAATAAATTGTATTTTATATGTGAAAGAAACATTTTGGCATGGTTACAGATGCTTGTAATCCCAGCGATGGTGGTGGAGAGACAAACAGATCCCTGGGGCCTTCTGGCCAACCAGCCTAGTCCAGTCAGGGAAACCCAAGTTCAGTGACAGGCCTCACCTTAAGAAATAAGCTAGATGTCACCTGCTGTCACACATGTGCGTACATACACTGCTCATCTGCATGTGCATATGTACACACACAGTCTTGTGGGGAGGTTCTGGGCAGACGAGCTGTGTGTCCTAATCAGGAGCACCATGATCAGCTTGATGCTCTCTGCTAGAAGAAAGGGTTGGTGACAGAAAAATGTGTGAGGAGTATCTTGTCATCCATTGGAGAGGATGGACAAGGTGGCAGCCAGCCAGCAGTGAAAGACAGACAGACAGACAGACAGAGAGACAGACAGACAATGGACAGGCAGGCAGGCAGGCAGGCAAGATTCTCTATGCAGACCTGGAGAGCAAGTTTTCCAGGTCTTTTCAGCAAGAGATGATCTGTTACGAAGCTTTTTTGTCTCATGGAAAGTGGAAGCAACAAAGGCCTTTTTCACATCACTTTGCAGTGTTTTAAGGCAGGCGGAGGACATTTCTAGAAAGCACAGGAGAACGTCTACACTTTGGGAAATGCAGTTTGGGATGAGGTACATTCTCCAATGGTACCTGCGATGGAACTAGGGCAGAGGAGGCTGTGTTGAGCTAAAGATCCAGTCATAAGGCTAGTAATGGAGGAGCTGGTATTTGAGGCCCAGCTGGCTTTGAAGTCTAGACCCTCCTCCCTACACCAGGTACCCAGGGCCGAGTCTGGAATTGCTTCCAGCTGCCTCACCCACTGCTTCTGCTGAAGTCCTTCAGATGCTGGGGACTGAGCAAGTGACTGGAGGCTTTGCTGTTTACAACCATCTCCTTTATTTCTTCACCCAGCAGCTTGAGTTGTCTTGACCGTGGCCTTGCACTCGCAGGCAGGGCTGGCTCCATGTCTCTCTGCCGTACATTGACAGCCTGTCTCCCCTGGCAGCTGAAGCCTTCCTCAGTGATTCAGACTGTGTGGAGTTCTCTGAGGACATTCCCTTCCCCCCTCTGCAGAGCTGTCTTTTCCTCTGGGCCCCCATGACAGTCAATTTCAGTGCCTCCCTGCCTTGGTCAGGGAAGCTAGCTGGGCTCTGTGTTCCTCTGCAAGCTGCCAACCTCTGCAGTCAGGATGGAGGTAAATTCATCAGTCCCTGGGGCCAAGGTTCTGTGGACAGTTGGAAGCTCAGCCAAGGAGAGTTGAATTTACTTGATCCCCTCTTGCCCGGGATGAATCTGGGCCACTGGGAGTTCACTTAGGGACTTCACTGTCTTAACTTGTTTGAGAAACCTTGGGCTTGCCATGGGATAAAATCCATCAGCAACATCTTCCTTGTGCTCCGTGTCACCTGTCACTTGGAGAGAGAGAGAAAAATTAAATTGGTGCTAATGCCTTGGCAATGCCTTTCATGATGACCTGGCCTGCTGGCTCCTCTTAGCTCTGGACAGGAGGTGGGGGTGGATGGGTAGAGTGGGGAGTGATATTTAGATCTGCTAGGGAACTTTTGTTTTTTTGAAGCATAGGTATTTTTGTTTCCATTTTGTTCCCCTTAGCAGTGCCTAGCTCCACGGTCTCCACAGTGAAGGCCCTGCATGCAGCACCTGTCAGTCCCCCAGTGCTGTCACGTGTTCTTGCTGTGCTGTGCCAGCCTTGGCACCGGCTCTGCTGCCAGCTTTGCTGCCTGCATTTCCAGGTACTCCACTGATCAAAAGCTGCTGTATGCTCCGGGCAGGTTCTGGTTTGAGGACAGGTTTCTTTTAGATTGCTAAATTTGACTGGACTCCACACTCATTGTTATGTGTCCATAGCCATGGAAGATGAGTTTCGAAAAACATCATGAAGCCATTTGAATCTATTCTGTAATCGCCAACGTGACTAATGAAGGCTCTGCTGTGCGCTGTGAAACTCAAAAGGGGCCCTGTCAACATGTTTGTTTGAACCAGTGTTAGAGAATCGAACATTTGTATTACAGGGCATCGTCTGTTAGTAAACTAAACAGCTTTGCTGGTTCACCTCGTCCAGCTGGGAAATAATCCCCGTGGCTGTTGAGAGCCCCTGCAAGTTCTAGTAGCTGCCATTTTGGAAAGCAATCACATTGACTAAGTGAAGGTGAGCCTCAGGCACTTAATTGGCTCATCCCTCCCAGCTTGCTGCATACATTTTAGAACCATCGTCAGTGAACAGGTAGGGATAATAAGGAGGCTGTTGGTCTTTGCAGGCTCTGAGACAACCTTGACTGTCTGGCTTGCACCTTGTAGCCTGATCCTCACAGATATCTCAAATAGCAGAACAGAGAAGGAGGGGGAGGTTGCTGACCCTGAGTGGTTCACAGTGTTTACAGTCGAAAACCTAATGTTCAAATGACTTAGTTTATTAAAGATTTATTTATTATTATATGTAAGTACACTGTAGCTATCTTCAGATACACCAGAAGAGGGCGTCAGATCTCATTACAGATGGTTGTGAGC
The DNA here is from genome assembly GCF_008632895.1 of Mastomys coucha. Classification (NCBI taxonomy): domain Eukaryota; kingdom Metazoa; phylum Chordata; class Mammalia; order Rodentia; family Muridae; genus Mastomys; species Mastomys coucha. Next base: position 58,525,357 of record NW_022196904.1, read on the forward strand.
CACCATGCGGTTGCTGGGATTTGAACTCAGGACTTTTGGAATAGCAGTCAGTGCTCTTAACCGCTGAGCCATCTCTCCAGCCCCCATGATTTAGTTTTTTATCCCGTTGTCCCCAAAGTCTTCACTTAAAAAGGGTTGAAAGGGAACATGCATTTAAAAATTTAAATTTAATTTTTACTAAATTTATTAAACACACTGAAGTTTTAAAAATTAAATTTAAAATTTAAAATCGTGTGGCTTCCCAAACCCTTGGGCTTAGAAAGTAGTTTTAAAAAAAAATCTATTAAAAAAAAGGCATATGGACTGGAGAGATGGCTCAGTGATTAAGAGGACCGACTGCTCTTCTGGAGGTCCTGAGTTCAAATTCCAGCAACCATATGGTGGCTCACAACCATCTGTAATGAGATCTGATGCCCTCTTCTGGAGTGTCTGAAGACAGCTATAGTGTACTTACGTATAATAAATAAACAAATCTTTAAAAAAAAAAGGGGCATAAAAAATAACAGAAAGCAAGCAAAGGAACTTTTGTATGAGAGATGAGAACAAAGAGGTGGCCAGACCTGACCACTAAGTAGGGATAGACTGGTGAGACTGGAGTGGGCCTGAGTGAAGGGCTACCTTGGTCATCCGAGGCAAGCGGCTGAATAAATGGGATGGGAGCAGAAAAGCATGGAGTAATCCACTCATGGATTGGCAGGCAGGGTGCACATACGGCCTGCCAACCTTAGCTGCTTCCTAGACACTGGGGTGACGTGCTTGGGTAACTCTAGTGGGGCATCTGGGGCAGGTTGAATGTGTGTCCTGGTTCTCAAGTCCTCCAGACCTGGTTCTGAAGATGCTGTGCAAATCACCAGGTTGGTGGCACAGTTGGTAACAGTGAGATGGGGGGATGGAAAGCTCCACTCTGCTCCTGAGTCTTTGCTTCCAGAGCCGCCTTTCCCAAAGATAGCCCCTCCCCACGTGGCCCACCCATTCTGAAGATCATGCTGCATCTCTGGCCTTTTATTGGATTTATGGTCCTAAGTCCAGAGCTGGACCCTCCCTCTGGCCCTTCTAGCCAGTTGTCTTCATGCTACCTCCCTCTCAGCACCGCCTCTCGAAACGATGCTGATAATAGCTTCATTATGGGGCTGGAGGAAATGCGCATGGAAGCAGACAGGGCTGACTGGAGTGCCAAGGCATTGCTCAACACACAGGAAGTAGTTCTCTTCACGTAGGGCCCATGGATAACATTCGATCTTACGATGCCTAGGGAGTTATGAGCTGTGCAAATGATTAGACCTTTTTTTAAAAAGGTGCATTGTTTACAAAATTATGTGTATGAGCATTTTCTTGCATGTGTGTATGGTACCACTTGTGTGCCTTGTGCCTGCAGAGGTATCAGAGCCTCCAGAACTGGGTTTGTAGACGCTGCGAGCTGTGGGTGGCTGCTGTAAATTCTGAGCCTAGGTCCTCGGTCAGAGCGGTGGCTTTGCTCTCAGCTGCCAAGTCATTTCTCCCACCTCAAATGATTGGGCTTTGATATATGTCTCTTCATTTTATTTTGTTATTTTTTTTTTATTGTTTTAATGTGGACTGATTGGTGTTTTGCTCCCGTGTCTGTCTCTGTGAGGGTGTCAGATCCTCTGGAACTGGAGTTACAGACAGTTGTGAGATGCCATGTGAGTGTTGGGAATTGAACACAGGTCCTCTGGAAGAGCAGCCTGTGCTCTTAACTGCTGCATCATCTCACCAACCCTTGATATATGTTTCTAATAAGAAAAAATAATGTAAAAAAAAAAAAAACCCAGCAGAGTCTCATGTAGCCCAGGCTGGCCTTAAACTTGCTAAATTCCTGAGGGTGACCTTGTACTTCTGACTTTCCTGCCTCTACTCATCTTCGCCCCTTCCCCCATTTTTGTCCCTGAATGCCGGAACTGCATCATGTACATCACTGAAGTCTATATACCCAGTTTATGTGGTGGTGAGGGTTGAACCTGGGGCTTCATGAGCGGTAGACAAACATTCTATCAACTGTGATATATCCCTAAACCTAAAAAAACCCAAACAAACAAAAAAATAATTCTTAACTCATTGACTGCTTCAATATTGGTTTGTATTTTGTTTTATTCAGTGCCAATGGGCTATTTCTTTTTCTGAGCCACAAACAATCACCTGTAAAATACTTGTCTTGTCCCTATCAAGTGATTCTTCTAATTTGTGTTTTTATAGGACTCATAAACCTTACTCCAGGCTGGCACCTCAGCGGTAAAGCACTCGTGTTCCATGTTCAGGGCTCTGGGTTCTATCCACAACACCATAACGCAACCCAAACGATTAAAAATGTCACCCGGTTTCCCCACAAAGCAGACAACTTGTCGGTCCATGCTGTTGAAAGTGCCACCTCGCCACCAGGGAGTTTGCTGTGTGCCTCACACCTTTCTCTTGGTTTTCCCTTCAGTTGTGGCTGTTTACTTAAAGGGATCCTGGTGGTCCATTGAAGACGTCCTGAGAACTTCTGATCCCACACGGGAAGGGCTCATGAAGGTGAGGGGATGTTTTGTGGTTTTAAGTGACCATTTGCGAAGCAGGTGTTCAAGGTCTCTTTACTTGGGCCCAGGTTAATAAATTGAAACTGTGTACAAGCTCATGTATCAGGAAGTTGCATGAATAGTTTCTCGAGACAGATTTTCTTTTTCTTAAATATATTATTTCTTTTTATGTGTGCTGATATTTTACCTGCTTGTATATTTGTGTGAGGGTGTTGGATCCCTGGAACCTGAGTTACAGACGGTTGTGAAATGCCATGTGGGTGCTGGGAATTTGAACCTGGGTCTCCTGGAAAAGCAGCTAGTGCTCTTAACCACTGGAGCTATCACTCCAGGGACAAGACAGGGCTTCTTTGTGTAGCCAAGGTTACACAAACTCACCAGGCTGGCCTGGAACTCAGAGATCTGCCTGCCTCTGTCTCCCGAGGGCTGCAATTAAAGGTGTGTGCCACCACAGCCCGGCTGGAGCTGCTTCCTTGTAATCGCCATCTTTCTGAAGAGTGGGTTCCTCTGTGTCTGTGTTGTTCATGTCTGTGTACTCTTTTCCTGGGCTGCTCTGTGAGGTACCAAGTCTGACATGCTTACATAGCAAACTTTTCTTTGTCTCTTGATTCTAAAGGTTGGAGGTCCAAAGTTGAGGAGCATTTCTTTGGAGGGCTGTGAGGGAGTTTGTTGCCTGCTCTGTCCCTGCTTCTGTTTGCTTCAGCAGTTTTTTGGCCCAAAATGGTGGTACTTATGTGTCTCCACATGGCATTTCTTTGGAATCATCATCAGCCCCGGTTGAGAGTCCCACTTTTGGACATAAATTGTATTGGATTTTGGAAGAAGAATACTCTCTCAGTTGCCTATAACAACTCATTCTAAAAAAGTTCCCCTATACCAGCGGTGCTGGTGGGGATGTCAATATCTTTTGGGGGCACATCCATCAGTTCTAGCATCTTGCCAGCAAGGAGAAGAGGAACATTCGATGGTTGGCCAGACACCCGAGTACCGCTTAGTCTGCTTTACCATCTCAAGTTCCTTCTGTGCCTCGGTTTGTAAACTTTAATCTGTCCCATTTCTCTGCTGTGTTGAGAAGTTTTTCTTTTTTTCCTTTTTTCCTTTTTTCCTTTAGATTTATTTATTTATTTATTTTATTTGTATGAGTACACTGTAGCTGTACAGATGGCCATGAGCCATCATGTGTGTGCCTGCCTCTGTTTCTTGAGTGCTGCTGGGAACTGGACTCAGGATCTCTGCCAACCCAGCTTGCTCCAGCCCGCTTGCTCAGGTGTAATTCATGTAGCTGTCTTCAGACGCACCAGAAGAGGGTGGGCGTAAGATCTCATTATGGGTAGTTGTGAGCCACCATGTGGTTGCTGGGATCCGAACTCAGGATCTTCAGAAGAGCAGTCAGTGCTCTTACCCGCTGAGCCATCTCGCTAGCCTGAGAAGTTTTTCTTTCCAGTATACTCAGGTCATGATTATTGAGAGAAGATCTAGAAACAAATCCAGTTCTATCCTGCATATTTGTTGGCCCAGCTTCTTCGTGGGGCTGGTCTAACTTCAGAATCTTCAAACTCTTTGTTGTGCACATGGAGACACAGGTTTGAGTTACATAGTCAGTGAGTGATTTAGTTAGGTGTAAACTTCGGTGCCTCTGATGTCCGGCCTGGAGCCTTTGAGGTGTTGTGGCTTTGTAGAGCTGTAAAGTAGGAGCCTCGAGATGGTGAGGGTGGAGTCACATGGCTTCTCAGAGAGCAAGACAGTAGCTGCATTTCAGCTGGATTGAGGCTAAGGAGGGAGGCAGTAATCAGCCTGGAGATCTGACCACGTGCCTTGTAACTACCTGTTCATCTGGCTGCCAGATTTATTTTAATTATGTAGGTGAAATAAAGATTCTTTACCATCTTGAAATGGTGTGTCTTTCCACAATGGTCTAGAAAACTACTTTCTCCTTTCTGTGGGGTTCAGTAAGTGTTGAATGAAATGTCAACATTGGTTTACTTTCAGTTTGGAGAATGACTTTATAGTGTCATTTTTTCTATTGAACAATTAAAGCGTTGTTTATGCTTTACAGTTGGGCTGAAGACTCAGGAAGAACCTTTGTTTTGCAAGTATAATGTCCTGAGCTGGAATGTTCAGCACCCATGTAAAAAGCCAGGTATGGCTGTGTATACCAACTCGTGAGGGGTGGAAACAGGTGAACCCTGAGAGTTCCCTGAATGGCCAGCCGAGACAAGATGGCGGCCTCCCTCCTCCGTGCAAGCCTGTCTCAATGCAGTAAGACCAAGGGTAACTGAAGAAGACACCCAAGGTCCTGCTCTGGCCTCTGTATGGGTGTCCGTGGTCAAGTACATGCACCATACCAACACACCAACTAACACATACAGTGTGAAAATTTTAAATTTCCTGTATTTTTAAGCAAGTTTTATTGACATGTAATTTGCATACCATAACTTTACTCTAAAAAATACAGTTCTGTGATGTTTAATAGTCTTCCATCAATCACTGCATAACACTTTCATCATTCTAACTCTGTTCTTGGCTGAATGACAGTCCGGCGTATGGACGGACTATATTTTATTATCCAGTTGGTTCAGCTGATGGATATTTTTTTTTTAAAGATTTATTTATTATTATATGTAAGTACACTGTAGCTGTCTTCAGACACACCAGCAGAGGGCATCAGATCTCATTACGGATGGTTGCGAGACACCATGTGGTTGCTGGGATTTGAACTCAGACCTTCCGAAGAGCAGTCAGTGCCCTTAACTGCTGAGCCATTTCTCCAGCCCCAGTTAATGGATATTGAGTAGAGCACCCTTCTTAGCTTTCACCAGCCTTTTTGTATGACTTTTTTTTTTTTTTTTTTTTTTTTTTTTGGTTTTCGAGACAGGGTTTCTCTGTGTAGCCCTGACTGTCCTGGAACTCACTCTGTAGACAAGGCTGGCCTTGAACTCAGAAATCAGCCTGCCTCTGCCTCCCAAGTGCTGGGATTAAAGGCATGTGCCACCAGTGAGAGGCTTGTATGACTTTTTATGAGAACATGCATTTTGAATTTTCTTGCTTATAAACCTAGAAGCATAATTATTGGTCACATGGTATCTCTCTTTCTTTCTCTCTTCCTTTCTTTCTTTCTTTCTCTCTTTCTCTCTTCCTTTTTTCCTGTCTTTCTTTTTTTTAAGATCTATTTATTTAGTATATTATTTATACATTGTTGTTCTCTTCAGACATCAGAAGAAGGCATTGGATCTCATCAGATGGTTGTGAGCCACCATATGATTGCTGGGAATTGAACTCAGGACCTCTGGGAGAGCAGTCAGTGCTCTTAACCACTGAACCATCTCTCCAGCCCGGTATCTCTCTATTTCATATTTTGAGGAAATGCTAGGATTTCCCCGCACACTTACTGTACCACCCGATTTTCCCACCAGCAGTGCCAGCAGGCTTCGGCCTCTCCATGTCCTCAGCAATATGGAACTGCTATCTTCTTTCTCTATTATCCATCTGTGCTGTGAGTGGGAAATGTCCCCCATAGTCCCAAGTACTTGAACACTTGGTCCCCAGTTAGTTGTGCTGTGTGTGGAGTTATGGAAGCTTTAGGAAACAGAGCCTTGCTGAAGTATGTCACTGGAGGTGGGCTTTGAGGTTTTAAGAGTCCTGTCCCACATCCTGTTCTCTGTTGTCTGTCTCTGCCTCTCTCTGTGTCTCTGTCTCTCTTTCTCTATATCTGCCTCTCTCTTTATCTCTGTCTGTCTCTACCTCTCTCTTTATCTCTGTCTGTCTCTGCCTCTCTGTCTTGTGTCTCTGTCTGTCTCTTCCACTCTGTCTCTCACTTTATCTCTATCTGTCTCTGTATCTCTCTCTCTGCTTCCCGTGTATGGGTAAACATGTGACCAGCCAGTTTCCTGCTTCTGCTGCCTTGCTTTCCCCGACCTGTCGCCATCTCTTTCCCACCATAATGTCCCCTGTCCTTCTGGAATCTTAAGGCACAATAGCCCTTTTTTTTAAGTTGCTTGAGATGATGGTGTTCCATCACAGCAGCAGACCAGGAGCTTAGACACCATCGTGTAGCTGTGACGTGGTACCCTGTTGATGTGTGGATGTGTAGTCCCTGATGGCTAAGGATACTGAGCATCCTTTTTTATGCTCATAGGCCATTTGTATGTTGTGATGGTTTGTATATGCTAGGCCCAGGGAATAGCACTATTAGAGAGTATGGCCCTATTGGAGTAGGTGGGTCACTGGCTTTAAGACCCTCATCCTAGCTGCCTGGAAGTCAGTATTTTGCTAGTAGCCTTCAGATGAAGATGTAGAACTCTCAGCTCCTCCTGAACCATGCCTGCCTGGACGCTGCCATGTTCCTGCCTTGATGATAATGGACAGAACCTCTGAAACTGTAAGCCAGCTCCAACTAAATGTTTTTAAAGTAGTTGCCTTGGTCATGGTGTCTGTTCACAGCAGTAAAACTCTATCTAAGACATATGCCCTCCTCGGAAGAATGACTGTTGATCCTCCCTGAGTCCACTTTTAGACTGGGATATTTGAATTTTTGTTGTTGAACTGTGTTTCCCACATATTCTCAGTGCGAGCAATTTGTCACATATTTGTGACTGAGAAACTTGCGCAGCTTTTTTCCCATTCTGTAAGCTGCCTGTTTAAAAAGATTACACCTGGATCCAGTAGACTCAGTAGATGCTATTATAGATGTTCTGGATCCAGTAGACTCAGTAGATGCTATTATAGATGTTCTGGATCCAGTAGACTCAGTAGATGCTATTATAGATGTTCTGCAAGGTTTTCTTCCAGAAAGCTAGTGCTGCCTTGAGACTCAGCAGAGGAGCACGATGTGTGGTGCCCAAGTCCCTTTGTCCCAGGTGGACACAGTGGCCACTTGGTGACTGCTGGGGCTGATTGGTGAGCACACTCTGATAGAATGTTCCAGAGTGAGAGAGGTTGCTTTTCTCACTTCCCATCTCCTGTAAGTTTAGATTAGAAGTCCATCCCCAAGTTTCTGAGCGTGCGCTGTATGGATGTTTATGTTCAGGATAGAAAGAACTCAACAATGCGCACTGTGACATTCTACGCTCTCACCCTACCGCATACACAGGGATCTTTCCTTCTGTTGTGGGTAAGACTTTGTCTTTGCTTTGTTTTTAATAGGTTTTGCTTCTTAGCCACTTATTTTTCACAAATTACTAGAAAAAGTGTCTTTAATGCTCCCTTTGTTAATGTAATTAGTGGTCCCAGTGAGAGCTTAGAAATGGATCTTATTTTTATGTTTTTGGAAATGCTTCTAAGTCAAAATCACATGTCACGCATTTTTTTTTCTTCCTGTAATGGAATTGGACAAATTAAGCACACTCCCTTTTCCGCCTTCTTCTCTTGCCAGCGTTTGATTGGATGCTTCCCCTCTGCCACATGTAGTCTGCTCTCTACTCTACTTTCCCTTGGGTTTCATAAGTTGAAAAAAATACAGCCTCCCAGATGATACCCATTAGCTCTGACACCAGCTGGTTCTTAAAGCTGAACTTCATCTGGCTGCCACTGTCTGAGATAGAAAGGGAATCAGTCAGATCTGCATGTCTTCTAAGAGCTGGCTCCAGATGAAGGTGACATTTCTTCACATTCTGCACCATGAGGAAGTTTGCAGACCCCGGAAACTTGGTGTCTGATGTTAATAATAATAATTAATAATTAATAACAATAATTAATAATGAGCTGCCTTATTATTAATCACTTTAAAAGCAGACAAGTGTCCCAGTATGGTGGGTCAGTGGGTAAAAGTGGTTGCTGTGGGGACCTGATGATCAAAGTTTGATTCCCCTAAATCCATGTTAAGGTAGAAGGAGAAAACTGACTCCACAAAGTTGTCCTGTGACCTCCACATGTGTACAATGTTTCCACAGGTGTACATCTTCTGCTAATGTGCATGTGTGTGCATGGTGCATGGTATGTGTGTGTGTGTGTGTGTGTGTGTGTGTGCAAGACAGAGAAAGAGAGAGGGCACACATAGACACACAACGATAATAACAGACAGTGTTTTAGAGCTCACTCAACCTCTCTCATCCCTTGAACTGAATCTCAAAGAAGGCCGAATGACTGAGATCTCCCTAGAAATAAAAGCTGAGATCCCACAGTTATAGATGATGGTGTTGATGTTGAGGAGGACGATAATTTTTGGATCTGGTATTCAGCATAAACCTAGATGGGTGGCTTATTTGGTAAAGTGCTTGTCATGCAGGCACGAGCACCTGATTTCAACACCTGGAACCCATATAAAAAGTGGGACATTGTGGCACATGTAATCCCAGAGCTGGAGACTCAGGGACACATGGATCCCTGGGCTCACAGGTCAGCCAGGCTTTGGTGAGCTCCAGTTTCAGTGAGAGACTCTGTCTCAAAAATTAAAGTGGACAGCACCTGAAGAGTGATATGTAGTGTTGACCTCTGCACACACACACACACACACACACAAAAACACACACACACACCCACACACGTTCACGCATGCACATTGGCTCAGCACCATGACACAGTCCTCGTGTCAATGGCTGGCTGCTTTCATTTTCTATGCTGCATTTTCTCAGTTATTTGTGCTGCCTGGAGGGCTGTTTGTCAGATCAATAGGTCATGGTCTGGCTGTGTAGCCAAACATGGCCATGTAGCCACGTTCATGTGAATCCAGAAGAGAGGCCCAGTTTCAGCTACACATTTGCCCTTCCTGGGCCATTTACTCAGAAGAATCATAGACAGGCACGGGACAGCATTTTGGCTTGCATAAGGGAAAGCTTCCAACTAGGTGGGCCCGACTTTGACCACAGGGTGGTTTCCTTTCTTGGATGACTGTGCTGAGCATGGGCAGGAGGGTTCTATTATATAGCTTAGTTCAGGGTAGGCTTTAAGTCCTCGTAGTGCTCTGCGGTTGGGACTCCAGGTGTGCTTGAAATCTGTCGCAAGTTTCAAAAATCCGTGGCTTTTGCCGTGGCAATGATCCCACTCCCTCACCCCCTGCCACCCACGGGCAGGGCAAGGATGTCACTGGGTTAAAATGGCAGATTGGGTTATTTCAGGACACAGAGCATCTCATTGGATGGTTGACCTGGCTGCCCTGGAGGCAACTTCCTATTCTGTCACCCTCAGCAGAACCCCTCTGTCACGCTCTGTGGACTTAAAGACCTTGTCTGTGCACCTGAGTCTTCCTTGTAATAAGTCTTCATCGAAAGCAGCCTGCCTCTCCTGGCCTTGCCTTGAGCCACCTTCCTGTCTGGACTCACTTGCTGGGGGCCCCTCTATCTTTTTCCTTTTAAGGTTCGGTCCTTTGGGGAAAGAGTCGTTCTTTTTGTTCTCAACGCCATTGTTTTTGGAAGACTGGAGAGAAGACTGGACCATGACAACATGTTTTTTTTACCTCACCCTGCGAAGGAGCAAGCTAAGATTTTGTGGAGAGATGGAGCTGCAGTTGGATTTTACTCAATCAAAATGAAAGGTGAGGGACACATGGCCTATGGGGTGGAGGGTAGGGTGGGCATCCCGGATGTCTGCCTGTCTCTGCAGAACCCCTTAGCACTGGCACTCTCCTGGCTCAGGAAGCCCAGCTAGTTAAACTTTTGTGTAAATCAACCTAAGGCGTGGATTTCACTTTCCGCATCTCTGAAAGCCTTCTCCTGAGTTCCCAGGAAGAGCAATGTGACCCCACAACAGTGAACAATGGATGTGACTGAAGGCTTAATGCTTTACTTTTTTTTTCTTCTTACTGTTAACAATTAGCTGTCAGGAGAAATACTATTGCTGATAGCTGGCATGTGTTCAGGAAGCACCCTAGATGCCAAGACTTTCAGACATTACCTCAGAACACAAGACGGAATTGGCCACAAACACATGGTTAGGTTAGACAACAGCAACTTCCTTCTAGAGCCCTGGGCAAGCATTAGGTGTTCAACCATTGGGCTGCAGGTGTCTGTCTGTCCTTTCACATAGCTGCTTTCTTTAATAGCCTTTTTAAAAGGCTATCAACATCTGGCCTAGCTAGCTCTTAGCATCACCACCGCTTACTTCTTATAAAGTTATTCATTTTAAAAACTGCTTAAAAAAATTACAAGTGTTTATTTGGCAGGTGGGAGGAGGATTGGCCCAGGTGCGAGGGCCAGAGGATAACTTGTGTGGGTCTGTTTCCCCCCCTTCCCCCGTGTAAATTCTGTGGATCAAACTCATGTCATCAGGCTTGGTTGGAAACAATCTGAGCAAGCTCACTGGCAAGAAAAGTATCAATTTTAGCAACAATTAAATTTCCCAGAAAATCCCCAATGGATGTGCTATTTTTGGAGGTAAGTGTTCTTGGTGGATAGAGGCTGGTTTTTGTTTTGAACTATGTTCATTCACATTGTGTGTGTGTGTGTGTGTGTGTGTGTGTGTGTGTGTGTGTGTTTTCCACTTGTCCAGGATGGAAGGAAGTCCTTTCTGATCCTGGCAGAGACAGGCCATAACTAGGATATCTTAGGGTATTGCTAGCTTTTATATGACCAGTGTGCTTGTTTCCTTGTTACTTTTAAAAGATTTATGGCTGGACCATAAATCCATACCTCCAGTTCCAGGTTAGAGACCCTCTTCTGACATCCACGGTACCAGGCATGTGTGTTATGCTTACACTTATGTAGGTAAATACTCATAACATAATTTTTTTTCTCCCTGAGACCAAGGTTCCTCTGTGTAACAGTCCTGGCTGTCCTGGAAGTCACTCTGTAGAGCAGGCTCACCTTGAACTCACAGAGATCTATCTGCCTACCTCTGTCTTCTTAGGGCTATGACTAGACCAAGCCTGGTCTGTGCTAGCGTCTTAACTGCATATCTCTCCTCCCTGCTTCCTTTTCTATTTCGTGAGATGGATGGTTTGAAAATCACTGTTGCCAGGCCTTCATTTAAGGGTTGGTAGAACTTGGCAGTGAAGTCATCTGTTCTGAGCTTTTCTTTGTAGGTAGACTTTTTACTGCTGCTTCCATGCCATTGCTTGTTAATGAATCTGTTTAAGTTGTTTATATCCTTTTGATTGGGGGGGGTGGTCATATGTGTCTGGGGATGTATTCATTTTTTTTTTCTAGATTTTCTAGTTTTTTGGCACATACATTTTCAAAGTTTTCGCTGACAGTTCTCTGGTTTTGTTGGAACCTATAGTAACTTTCCTTTTCAGTCCTACTTTTCATTTAGTTGTGTGCTCCCTGGCTCTCTGGCTCTCTGGCTCCACCCCCTACTCTTGGTTCATTTGGCCACAGGCTTGTCAATCTTGTTTATTTTCATTTTTAAATAATCAACTTGTTGTGTGGCTGATGTTCTCTTAGATACCATTTCGCTGCTTTCTACCTGGGTATTTATTGGTGACTACTCTTTGGGTTTGGATTATTCTTGTCTTTCTAGAACTTTAAGGTGGGTCATCAGGCTATTTATTGAAATCTTTCTCATTGTTTACTATAAGCACTCATAGCTCTAAACTATTTTCTTTCTTTCTTCCTTCCTTCCTTTCTTTCTTTCTTTCTTTCTTTCTTTCTTTCTTTCTTTCTTTCTTTCTCTCTTTCTTTCTTTCAAGATTGCCTTAGCTGTATCTCAAGTTCTGATCAACTGTGATAGTGGGAATTTTAAAATTCCTTCTCTGACTTCTTCAGTGACTCACTGGTCATTCAAGGACATAATGTTTTTGTATAGTCTTTTCCTACTATTGATTTCTCTTTTCTTGCACAATGTTCTGTTAAGATACAAGACATCATTTAGATCCTTTTGTATTTGGTGAGGTTTGAATTGTAGCCAGAATGTCTGTTTTTGAAAAAAAAGTTGCATGAGAATATGGGCTCAGACAAATATGTACTATGTATCTTATGGATGGAATATTAGGTAGCTGTCAGGTGACTTTATTCGCTCTGTTCTGTAGTTTAACTCTTAACATTTCTTTGTTGGCTTTTCAACTAGATGCCCTCTTCTGAAGATGAACATAGGACTTTGAAATCACCCACTGTTACTGATAGTGTCAGGGACCTGTTTGACCTCTATGTCTATTAGCATTTGCATGTTGAAAGTGGGGACTCTAATGTTTAGTGCATGTATTGGCAACTATTACAACCTCTTGATGAATTGTCCCCTTTATTTGTATGTATGGCATTCTTTTTATCTCTTCTGACTAACTTTGGTTTGAAATCTATTCATATTTTTGGAGACATGGCCTCATATGTCCAGGATGCCCTTGAACTTCCTTTGTAGCTGAGGATGACCTTGAACTTCTTGTCCTCCTGTCTCCCTAACACACTGTCATGCCTGAGCAGTACAGTACTTGCAAGTGAACCCAGTGCCCTGTGCTGGGCATGTATTATGTCAACTTAACTAAACCCTCATCCCAAAAGTCTGGTTTTATTAGACACCAGACCAGCTATGCCAGCTTGTTTTTGGTTTCTGCTCATTTGATAGATTGTTTTCCATTCTTTGACTCTGTCTAGGGATATTTTTACCAGTGAGTTGTGTTTCTTGGAGACAACAGATGGTTGGATCTTGTTTTTGAATCCACTCAGCCAATCTGTGTCTCTTTCTAGTTGACTCGAGGTGATTTACATTTCAAGTTATTAATAGTGGTGTCTAAATGATTGTTTGTTTTCCCCTCTTCTGTTGGTCTCAGGAGTTTACTGGTTTTCTGGCTTCACTGTGGTGGATTCCTTCCCAGGGCTTCTTTGTTCGTCTCTCCCTCTCATGAAGTTTATTCTTTCCTGTGTCCTTGTGATGGTGGGATTCTTTTTCTTCTAGAGTGCTGTTGGGTGACCATGAACTTCCATGGTGTGGGTGTGTCTTAGTATGCCCTGATTTTCTCCCCCACCTCCCCCCCTTTTTTTTTGTGGTTTTTCAAGACAGGGTTTCTCTGCATAGCTCTGGCTGTCCTGGAACTCACTCTGTAGACCAGGCTGACCTTGAACTCAGAAATCTGCCTGCCTCTGCCTCCCAAGTACTGGGATTAAAGGCATGTGCCACCACTGCCCAGCTCTTCCACTTTTAAAGACAGCTTTGCTGGCTTTAGCAGTCTTGGTTGGTAGTTACTTATTTTCAGATCTTGGCATACAGCATTCTTCCTTCCCTGGCCTTTATGCTGTTAAGAGACCTGCTATTATCCAGATGTTTCTGCCTTTGTAGGTAAGTTGGCATTTTTCCTGAAGAACTTTTAATGTTGTTTCTTTGTTCTAGAGGTAGGGGGAGATTTTTTTTTTCCAGGATATATATATCTATATATCTATATATCTATATATCTATATATCTATATCTATATCTATCTATATGTGGAGGGGGCTCTAAATGCCTCTTGTGTTTGGATATGTATTTCTCTATGTTTGGAAAATTTTCTGCAATAATTTCATTCAATAGGTCTGTGCCTTTAGTGTTTATGCAAGCTCTTCCTTCTATGGTGTGGTGGTTTGAATCAGTATGGCTCCCACAGCCAAGCCAACAAACCAGTAAATTCCTGAGACCAACAGAAAACAGTCATTTAAACACCACTATTAATAACTTGAAATGTAAATGACCTCTAGTCAATGAGAAAGAGACATAGAGAGTGGCGCTAGTAGGAGGCAAGGCTTTGTTGGAGTAGCTGTGGCCTTATTGGAAGTGGCCTTATTGGGGTGGGCTTTGAGGTCTCCAGTGCTCAAGCTATGCCGAGTGAGACACAGTCTCTTCCTTGCTGCCTGTGGACCAAGATGCAGATCTTTCAGGTACCTCTCTAGTACCATGTCTGCCTGGAAACCACCATGCTTCCCACCGTGATGATAATGGACTAAACCTGTGAAACTGTAAGCCTGCACCAATCAATGTTTTCCTTTGTAAGAGTTGCCTTGGGTTATGGTGTCTCTTCGCAGCAATAAAAGCCAAACTAAGACATCTGGGTTCTTAAGTTTGGTCCCTTGATCACATTCCAGAATTTTTGGACGTTGTGGTCACGTGTATTGATAGAGATTTTTTTTTTTTAATTATATATTTTATTTACTATTGGGTGAGAGGGAGTCATACTAGTGTCATGACTTACAAATGCCATGGTGGGTGTGTGGAGGTCAAAGGACAGTAGGCAGGAGTCCATTCTCATGTAGGTCCTGGGGATTTAAGTCAGGTCTTCAGGATGGTGGCAGGAAACTTTCCCTATTGATCCGTCCCACCAGCCCACTGCCTGCTTGTTTGGCTAGTTTTGTTTATTGATGTTTGAAGAAGAAGGCATCCATCTGCCTTGTCCTCCAGCCTTGATGATCCTTCTTCTGCTTGCTCAAGTCTGTTGGTGATGCTTCTCACTGTGGTTTTTTTTTTTCATAATATTTTTATTGATTATTTGGAAATTTCTCATTATGTACCCTGATCACACTCACTTTTCAGTCTTGTCAGAGGCCCCCGCCAATGTGGCCTCCCCAACAAAAAGGATAAGAATAAGAATGAGAATGAGAATGAGGAGGAGGAAGAGGAGGAGGAGGAGGAGGAGGAGGAAGAGGAAGAGGAAGTAGAAGAAGAAGAAGAAGAAGAAGAAGAAGAAGAAGAAGAAGAAGAAGAAGAAGAAGAAGAAGAAGAAGAAGAAGAAGAAGAAGAAGGAGAAGAAGAAGAAGAAGAAGAAGAGGAGGAGGAGGAGGAGGAGGAGGAGGAGGAGGAGGAGGAAAAGAAGAGGAGGAAGAGGAGGAGGAGGGAGAAGGAGAAGAGGAAGAAGAAGAAAACTCCAAGTTCACTTTGTGTTTCCTCTGTCCTCACTGTGCATGTTCAAACTCCCAGTAGCCAACTCCTTAAAGAAAATTGAGTCTTTCCCCACCTGCGCCCCCACCAGAAGCCCTTGATTATGGAGGGCTACACTTCAGCATCCTTATCACAATTTCTAAGAGTTCTCTTCAATAGTTTCCTATCTAGGCTTTATTTTTTGGGGAGTTGGGTAGTGGTGGTAGGGGTTGTTGCTAAAGCCTTCTATATCCCTCTTCTTCAACTGCGAATCTACAGTCATTGATACCACTTCAAAAGCAGATAGCGTTTGTGTCATTTATAGTCAATAAGAACCTAGATCATGGTTTCTGGCAACAGCATGGACCACGGACATCCACATGGTCTCTGACCTGCATATGTCATGACCTCAGCATGGTCTCTGGTGGCAGTACAGACCACAGACATCAACATGGCCCTCTATTGTAGCACAGGCCACAGACACCATTATAACCTTCCGTGGTAGCATGGGCCAATGACATCAACATGACCTCTGGGGCAACACAAGTCAAAGACACCAACATGGTCCCTAGTGGCAGCCTGGTCCATGGACATCAACCTGACATTAGGTGGCAGCATGGCCCACAAAGATCAACTTGGTTTCAGGTGGCAGCAAAGGCCACAGACATCTCCATGGCTTTCAGTAGTAACATGGCCATGGACCCAGCTCCCAGTTGCAGCAGGATCACAGACCATAACCATAGCCCTTGGTGGCAGCATGGACCTTGAACATACATGACCTCTCAGGCCACCCACATCAACATGGCCCTCACCTTGGATCTCCACTGTGTAAGTACCTCTCTTTTCCTTCATCTTTCCCATCTCTCTTTTGCATATTCATTTGTTGTAGTGGCATTGGAAACTGCAATGTCCCATAGTGTATATATATATATTAAACAAACAGCTTAACATGCAAATATTCATTGCAACAAATTATTGGTCTGGTTCAGGCTTTGTGGTTTCTGATGCACCATAAATACTGGCCTTGTCTCTGCTATCCTGCTGTTGCACAGAGTCAAGTGATCTTGCTGTAAGGCAGAGTATCCTGGGGTAGGTTCTGTGTGAGTTCCAGGCTCCTGCAGAACTCCTTGCCTCCCCAAGGCTCAGGGCTCTACCTTTGTGTGTGTAGCCTGCAGGCAGCACCACTACCCCTCTCCCCTTTCTTCCTCCCTCTGTCTCCCAGCAGAGCAAGCAGCATGGGCTGCAGCCTCAACAGGACCTAGGACTGGCTCTATTCATTGATGACACCTGGTTTTGCAGGACTAGCTCTTTCATGTACTCCAGCAGTTTGTAGATGGATTAGATGTTGGAGTGGGCCAACTCAAGGCACTGCATCTGGGCCTGGATGGCAGCAGAGTTGGTCAGCCCCACACAAGGCTATCACTGTGCTTTTTATTTGATTCATTGATTTTTTTTTTTCTTTTCCAACATTTCTATTTCCCCCCCAAATCTTAACTTCCTTATAGGATTGTCTCCCATTTTCTGGCTTTTCCCATTAATATTACTGTTTTTCTTATGTATCTTACTGCCTTTTTCTGATATGTTGTTGATTTTCCTCTCCAGATCCTGTATTGTGTTTATTTGCTTGTTTTTATCTTCATTTACATTATCAGTCATTTTTACTAGGAAACTTGAGAAATCTTCACCTGACTGTA
>NW_022196904.1:58542275-58565284 GCF_008632895.1 Mastomys coucha
AGGCGTGCGCCACCACCGCCCGGCTGGAAATCTTAATCTTACTGTAGAGATTCCATATTCCATATGCACCTTTATTTATTTATTTATTTATTTATTTATTTATTTATTTATTTATTTAATGTATGTGAGTACACTGTAGCTATCTTGAGACACACCAGAAGAAGGCATCAGCTCCCATTACAGATGGTTATGAATCACCACGTGATTGCTGGGAATTGAACTCAGGACCTTTGAAAGAGCAGTCAGTGCTCTTAACCACTGAGCCATCTCTCCAGCCCTCCATATGCATCTTGAAATCACCCAATACATATATAATACTGAGTAGTTCCATATAAAATATAGAGGCTTTATAATAGTGTGCTTTTGTTTATCTCTCATTTTATTTATATTGGTTTTACTTTTTTTTTTTTTTTTTTGGTTTTTTGAGACAGGGTTTCTCTGAGTAGCCCTGGCTGTCCTGGAACTCATTCTGTAGACCAGGCTGGCCTCGAACTCAGAAATCCGCCTGAGTTCGGAAAATTTTGTGGGGCTTATTGTGTTTCTTAAATCTGTAAATATTCGCTGCCATATTTTTTGTTCATTTGCTTTATGAGACAGGGTGTCACTTTGTAGCCCTGGAACTCACTTTTTAGATCAGGCTGGCCTCAAACTTACAAAGAGATCCAACCGCTCTGTCTCCTGAGTTCTGGGATTACAGATGTGCACTACTATGTCCAAATATGCCTCTGCCTCCCAAATGCTGTGATTAAAGGCGTGCACCACCACTGCCTGGCTTGGTTTTACATTATTATATCGTATACCATGATGGATATTTTATATAAATATATATATGTATGTATGTATATATATATATATGTTGAGCTATTCATGTTAAGTTTTTTGTTACAAGTCTATCAGTATTGATATATGATTTTAAAAAATTAGTAGTACCTTTAACATACAGTAAGAAAAGAGTATCTGACTTAAACCTGTTTACTTTCCCAGTTCCCTCTTCCTTTTCTATTCTTCTGCTAGCTCTGCTTTCTACTTGGTGCCATTTTCCTTCATGCTAAACCACTTTCTCTAGTGTTTCTTGTAGTACAGTTCTGCCAACAACAAGCTCTCTGAATTTGTTCACAGAAGTATGTTTTCATTTCATGCTGGAAGCAGCTGATCTGGACAAAGAATTACAAGAGCTTGCACCTGACATTCCCACCCCAGTGGTCTATGGGTGACTTGACGTCCTGTTTGTATTTTGTGGGGCTTATTGTGTTTCTTAAATCTGTAAATATTTACTGCCATATTTTTTGTTCATTTGCTTTATGAGACAGGGTGTCACTTTGTAGCCCTGGCTGCCCTGGAACTTACTATGTAGATCAGGCTGGCCTCAAACTTACAGAGAGATCTATCCCCTCTGTCTCCTGAGTTCTGGGATTACAGATGTGCACTACTATGTCCAAACCAGTTTTCTGCCATTTATGGAGAATTTTTGTCTATGACTTTTTCATATACTTTTATTCTATTTTCTCCTTTTTCTGGGATTCCAATTATATTAGTGTTACAATGCTTCATAATGGTTTTCAAGTCTCTGAGAGTCTCTTTTTCTTTTGTTTTTTTTTTTTAATCAAATATTTTATAAGTCAAGTTAGCTTCAAACTTGATATATAGCTGTCTTAGTCCCTTCTCTATTGCTATCAAGAGATACAATGACCAAGGAAACTTAGTAAAATCATTCAATTGTGGGGTTGCTAGTTTCAGTGGGTGAGTCTATGACTGTCATGGCAGGGAAGAGACAGGTAGGCATGGCATTGAGATGGTAGCTGAGAGAGATTGCATCTGATCCAGAGGCATGAGGCAGAGAGAAAGGGGGAGGGAGGAGGGAGAGAAGAGAGGGGGGAGAGGGATGGGGATGGGGAGGGAGAGGGGGAGAGAAAGATTTTGAACTGGCATGGGATTTGGAAACCTTAAAGCCCATCTCCAATGATATACTCTCCTCCAAAAGGCCACACCTCCTAATCCTTCCTAAAGAGTTCCACCATATATTTAAGTCTTTAAATATATGAGCCTATAGAGGACATTCTCATTCAGACCACCATAGTAGTCAAGATTGGCCTTGAACTTCTGCTCCCATTGTCCCCACCTCTTAAGTACTGGGATTGTAGATGTATACTACCATTCTTGGCTCTGAAATTTTATTTTCATTTAAACATTTTTCTGTCTTATTTAATTAGGTATTTCTATTGATCTTTATCAGTTCTATCTCCCAAATATACTATTCAGACCATTGATAAGTTTAGTCATATTCGATTTTAGAATTTTGGGTATTAATAACAGTTTTATATTTTAGTGGAGATTTTAAGTCAATTTATTGAATATTTTTTATTAGTTTTATGAATTAAACTAATTACCTTAATTGAACATATTTGTGAAGTTGCTTAAAAGCCACCCCCTTCCCCTGCTTCCTCTTTTTTTTTTTTTTTTTTTTTTTTTTTTTTTTTTTTTGGTTTTTTTTTTCGAGACAGGGTTTCTCTGTATAGCCCTGGCTGTCCTGGAACTCACTCTGGAGACCAGGCTGGCCTCGAACTCAGAAATCCGCCTGCCTCTGCCTCCCAAGTGCTGGGATTAAAGGCGTGCGCCACCACCGCCCGGCTGCTTCCTCTTTTAAATCAGTTATGTTGAATAGCTACTTTTTCTAACTATGGGTTACACTTCTTAGTATCTTTGCATGTTTAGTAATTTTTGGCTGCAAACCAGTCATTGAAAAATAGGTTGTGGGTGCTGGAGAAATGTCTCAGTGGTTAAAAGCATGTACTACTTTTTCAGAAGACCCTGAGTTCATTTTCAGCACCCACATCATATGGCTCACAGCCATCTGAATTCAGCTCCAGCGGAATCAGAGGCCACTGGCCTCCATGGATACCTGCTGTCATGTGTACATACCCAATCACAGATGATGCAGATGCAGACCAAGATGCAGATACAGTCCAGTCACAGACACACAAACACATACACATACACATACACTTTAGAAATTAATAGTTGAAAAGAAGACATATTATGCAAGTTGTCTTTGTGTTTCTTGAAGACCTGTGGGTTTGTTCCACGAGTCATTAGCATGCTGAGACTTACACTGGATGCTTTGTCTGTTCTGTGTGGTGCAGCTGCTGACATCTGTCTGTGTGACTTCTGATGGCTGCTGCTTTAGTCTGAACTTGTTGAGTTCCTCCCTTTGCCTAGTGGTCAGAGATGAGCTGCGGATGTGGCTAGACTTTCATCACTATGATTTCTTGACATTTACTACTTTGGAGTACTGTCCTCTGATCCTTCAAATTGAATATGCCTCATTTTTTTTAGTCAAGAAACTACCATAAAGCCAGGTACAGTGGCATGAGTCAACAGTCATAACAGATAGAAGGCTGGGGCAGCATTGCTGAATGTTTGAGCCCAACCTGAACAGTTTGGCAATGCAGTGTCTCAACAAAACAAAACAAAACAAAACAGCCTCTTAAAAGTCCCATATATCTCTGAGGACCAGGTAGATCACAAGGACTCCTGGGAGCCAGTGTGACCACATTCAGATCACAGCGTTGCTAATGAATAATGCATGGGGTTAACCAACTCTCAGAAGAGAGTTTCAAATTTGAGGAGAGTTGGTGATGCTTCTTCATCTTGGCTCATCTCTGGGGCTTGTCACAGGGTCATAGAATGTTGGATTTTACGATGCTGACATTTTATAGTGCGTCTCAGCATAGTTTCGCCTCATTAGTTTAGGTCCATGTGATCAGAACCTCTTAGTTTAGCTTAGGTCCCCCTGAAAGTTAGAATTCTACTGCATGAGCATAAGAAAACATGCAAATTCACTCTGGGGAGGACCAGGGGCTGGGTTCGAGCTACTGAAGACTGTGCTGACTCCCCTCCCCCAACATATGGTGACTTTGTTTTGAGTTTTTTGACTCTATGATGCTGTGATAGTATATATTCAGTGGAAACTATAATCTGAATTTTGATCTTCTTCTGGATGTAGTGATGTATGGCTCATTTCATTACTCTTCCACCACATAGGGCAGAAGTCACAAGCTGCAGTGCCAATGGAGCATGCCAGCTTTGAGGACACCAGGTGACTCCCTGCAGGTTTCTGTGTTGTGCTGTTTGGGAGGTTAAGTACCTTGAGTATCTTCTTAGTTGTCTATCTCTGTCTGTCTATGTATCTAATGCATCCATCTATCCATCTATCTATCCATCCATCCATCCCTTCATCCATCCATCTATCTATCTTTCAATCTATCATCTATCATCTTTCTCTTGCACACACAGCCTTTATTTGAAATAAAGATGAACAGAAAAAACTCTGGGCTTTATAGCATTGCCAGTTTTAATCCATGTACAGTAAAAAATGAAGTAAGCCACAGTTCCCAACTCCCTCAGCTGCCTCCACTTCACCCAATTCCTCCAGAGTCAGCCCCCCTCTGTTCTTGTTACCCATGTCCTGGCAACCACTGGTTACCTTCCCATCATCGTGGTTTTTGAGTTTCATGGTTTTGTCTTCTTAAGAAGATCATGGAAGTGGAACTGTGCATCACTTAGCTTTTCGAGCCTGGGTTCTTCTGCTCAGCATCATGCCTTTGAGCATCGCACCTTTGAGATTTGTCTCAGACAACTCCGGTATCATAGATTGTACCTCTTTATTCCTAAGGAGTATGCTCAGTTTTCAAACAAACAAGTGCCATTGTATAGAATGAATGGACACTTTCCTGTGGACTTCCCACTGGAGGCAGTTTGCCAGTAGGCTGGTTTGCGTTTTTCAGTTGGTTTGGGGGTTCTGTGACTGGTGTCCTTACAGAATAGTGACACATTAATCATTTTACTGCTTCATGCTGGAATTTTCCCTAAAGAATAAAAAATAGTGGGTTTTGCTTTAACTTCTACTCTCAAACCACCAATCCACAAGGCTGTTAGCATTTAAGGGAACAAAGTACTGACTGTACTGTGGAGTGCGGCATAGATCAATTTAAGAAAGAACTTGTATTACATACATGTGCAAGAATCTACAAAGAACAAACTTGTCTTCCAGATTCCTAAAAACCCAGTGAGAACAAAAGCCATGTCAACTACAAATATTAAATGGGATGGTTAGGAACTTGGACAACCCCGGAGGCCACGAGGATGGCTTCACCTCAGCCCTTTTTGTGGCTGAGGCCTTCTGCTTCAAACTTCTCAAGACGTTCAGGACCATAGTTACCTACTGCACTGTGGCCCTGTGAGGCAGGCGTCCTTTGTGCCATCTTCTGGACTTTTGTGACCATCATTATTTTTCATTAAAGTTTTATTGGTACACAGGTACTCATATGACTGCTTTTGTACTGTAACCTCAGAGTCCAGGAGTTGCAACTGAAACCCTAATCCCAAAGACTAAAGTATTTTTTAATCTCATCCTAACAGAAACATTTTGTTGACCTCTGTCCTAGAGAATACATTGTAAACATCTCCTATGAAAACAAAACAATTTAATTAAAACTGTATAAGTGGAATTCAGGAGCAGTTAGAGTTTTGGCTGCCATCTTAATAACTGCTTAACTGCCCTGGGCTCCAAGGCTTCTGTCTTAATCTTGTAGAGTGGCCTCAGGAGAGACCGGATAGCATGATTATAACGAAAAGACTGTGATAATAACAATTAGCAAAAGGCAGCCTGCCTAGCCATTTTATTTTAGATCTCTGGTTCAGGAATATCCCGGGATATCTTCATTATCTGCCTTCAGGCTCTTTTATTGGCAAATGATCTAAATTTTGGGATTTTCTAACCATTCTTTTTAACGTTCCACAGAGCAGCAGCCATTCTTGGTGTATTTTCTCCTGTGATTTTCAGGCCAGAATCTCTGTGGGTGATTGACTTCACCCCTAAGGTCTGGGCTGCTAGTAACTCTACATTTGGTTATTTTGTATCCATCAGTCCACACCAGAACTCTCTGTGTCCCACTATGATTCTCAGAAACTGCTGGGTGGGGTAGTTACAGTCCCTGTCCTCCTATTTACCTTTTTAAATCTTCTAGAAAAACTTCTTGTCTGGAGAAGACACAGTTTCTTCAGTTATTTGTTGAGTGCCTATTCCTGGCTTTCCTGTGGTCCACCTGTGGATTCTCATTCAGGCGTTCTGAGAAGTCACACATGCATACATAGTACACACACACACACACACACACACACACACACACACACACACACACACCTTCCTTCCTTCTTTCTTTTTCTCTTTCTTTTTTTCCTTTTTTTTAAAGATGGAATCTCTGGGTAGCCTTAGCTATCCTGGAACTCTCTCTGTAGCAGGCTGGCCACAAAATCAGAGATCCTTCTGCCTCTGCTTCCTGAGTGCTGGGATTAAAGGCATGTGCCAACACCACCTGTCATATCTTACTTTAATTAATCCCTTTCCTCATTCTTGTTTGGAGCCTCCTGGCTCCTCCTGGTTCCTTTTTTGTCGCGACCACCTGCCAGCAGGAAGGACAACAACAACAGCAGGATTCTTCTCAACCACACTTTATTAGGAGCACCCAAATTTGAAGCGAGAGAAGGACCCCGCCCTCTGGAGCGGTCGGCTTATAAACCCTATTGTGTGGATGTGTTGATGCCTGATTGGCTCAGCAGTGTCTGCTGACCACTGCGTCACCCATTTGGAGAGGGTGCAGCAGGAAAGGCAAGCATATGCAGGTGTGCAGAGTAAACATGCCTTTGTGGCTGGCGTTGCGCAGATGTACGGAGTTTACGTGGCTGGTGTTGGCCAGCGCCCAACAGTGCCCAACACTTTTTGGTGAGTTTTCTCTGTTCTTCTCAAAGGCTCTGTCTCAGGTCTTCCCATGCTGTCAGCGTGAAGACTTCTGATTATATGTGGTGCTGGGCTGTGTCTCCATCATTTCATTACAGGTACCCACATGATTATACATTTCCTTCACAAGAATCTAATGCCCATAGGATCCAGTCATCTGTAGTGACCTACATTAGCTTTGTCTACACTGTTGGATTGTTGGTGTTTATATTACTTTGTTTTTCTTTGATATTCAAATGCTTTATCCAATATTTCCCCCTGTTGTTGGCTATCTTTTCTAATTCCTTGGAGTGTTCTATTGCACATAGCCTTGGGGAAGGCTCTCTCCCTTTCTGTTCCTTGGGAGCTGTTTTTTGCAAGTCCAAACTTTGTGAGATTTTCGTTAAGTGTCAGAGGGTTTTAAGCTATTGATGGAATGTTTTAAGGCTCGTAGGACACTTTAGTCTCTCTCTTTCCCCTTAAGTCAGTTTTGTTACATTGTGTTGTTTTTAGAGATGTTTACTTTTTATTTACTTTCAGATGTATTGGCATGTTCTCCTATTTTTTTTTTTTTAACTTTCTATGGCACCTCTAGTGATGTTGATGCAGGATTTTTGAGAGCAGCAGGATATTTCATGGCCTATTTGTACATTTCCCAAGGATAAAGGATACCAGACACTCACCATGGTCAAAGATCATTGTCACACCAATGGTGACTAAAGTAGTTTGAATATGCAAAGTAGAAGCAGGCATTATTAAAAATAATTTTTAAGAGTGAGAAAATGAGGAAAATCTGGAGAATGGGAGGGGTTTCCCAAAGAGGAAAAGCCCCTGAACTCCATCATGTAGGGGTTTAATTTTGCTATAGTAGAAACTAGACAAAGGCTTAGGTATTCCTTATTCAGATTCGCTGATTCTCTGGGCTATATTGAGCAAAGCCTAGCGAAGACTCACTTACTCCATGCCTGCACCCCTAGCCCAGCCATGTCCGTGATCATTCATTATTTATATACTGCCTACCCATTAGGGGTGGTTGAAGCCCCTGGTGTCTACCTCTGACTGAGTTGTCAAGATATTGATCTTGATTGTCAGTAGCTGATGCTGTTAACTGCCTTTGTTCTTGCGCGTGTCTTGATAGGTGTCAATTAGATTTTTTTTTTCCTTTTTAAAATCTTCACATTGGGAAGTCTTACCATGACAATGAGTTAACTGTCAGAGCCACCAATATACAACTACAGTGTCCTCAGTTATGTCCTTATCTGTGGCGTTGTCTAGGGTCTTTATCCTAACATGGAAACAGGTTTGTCTGAAGCCATTTTTACTTGTAATTTAGTCTGTTATCATTGGCTGCATTGGAAGCAAGGATATGTAGAAGAGCAATAAATAGTATCAAGCATGCATTCCCCAGGGAGGCTCGTGGAAGCTGGCCACCAGGCCTACCAAATTCTGCTGGCTTCTTAGGGCCTGTCCTCCTTGTCAGGTCTGGTTGGCTGTCTCTCACTCACTGCAGGCTTCCTCTCATTCTTAGGGCTGGCTTCACTGTTCCGACCCTAACATTCCACTGTAACCACTGAGCAGCCTGTAGTTTTCAAGATGGACCCTTCCTTCTTACTGCTCACAAGGAGCTGGCTTCTGCATCAATATCTCTATTTTAATTCCTAAAAAACTCTATGTATTGTTTCTTTCTCTTTGTTAACTTTAGTATCTTTTAAATAGAAAAAGCCCCAAACTCTTTCTTCTTTGTCTTTGCTTTCTGCCTCATTAATTTGGTGTGTGTGAAGCAAGTGTCTCTGCAGGTATACACCTTCAAGTAGTCTGGTCCCTTACTCTCTACCTTATTCTCTTAAGACAGAGTCTCTCACTGAACTGGGGAGTAGGCTGGGGGACTGTAGGCCCAGTGATCTTCCCATCTTTACTAAGTTGTTCACACCTGGGTTTTTACATGGTTGCTGGGGATTTAAGCTCAGGTTTTCCTGCTTGCACACAAGTGATCTTACCTACTGAGTTGACCAGTCTTCTCTATCTTGGATGATTTCTGCTCCTTTTGGTGGTCATACTGCAAAATAGATACAGTGGATGAAATAATTGCTGGGGTTTCTCCCGTTTCTCCCAATATTGACCTTAGTCTTTGTTTTTTTTTTGTTGTTGTTGTTCTTTGAGACAGGGTTTCTCTGTGTAGCCTTGGCTGTCCTGGAACTCACTCTGTAGACCAGGCTGGCCTCGAACTCAGAAATCCACCTGCCTTTGCCTCCCAAGTGCTGGGCTTAAAGGCGTGCACCACCACCACCCGGCTGTCCTTAGTCTTTGTATTCTAGTGATGAGCAGAGAGCCAGTTTACTGCAGGCATCTCACTTCTTCAGCTCATGGCTGTAATGGAGTTCTAGGAAAATTGCTTGGTAATCATTTTACACCGTGGATTTTACTTGACAGCCTTGAAGATATGATTATCCTTTAGAAAGCACTGGTAGAGTAATTTGGCTTCTTTTTCTTCAGAAGTTGATTTTGAGAAGTTTGCAGAAGCATTGCAAAGACAGTTAGAAAGGTCTCCTGTGCCCTGTAGACATATGCCCTTCCTGATATCTGTGTCTATGTAATCATAGTATGGTATTCAAGATGAAGAAATCACCCTTGGTTGATTTTCTATCAGTGTCTGTTTTCTCTTCTGAGATCAAGAGAACACTCAGCACCTGCAACCCTCCTCCCCACCACGTCCCCTGAGCCTCCTCTACTCTGTGACAGTTGGTTCCTCTTGTATTTCATCAGCTGGACTTTGGAGGAGGGCTGGCCAGTGATGAGAACAGACTCTCTCTCTCTTTTAAATTATTGCATTTTATTTATTTATTTATTTATATTGGATATTTTCTTTATTTACATTTCAAATGCTATCCCCTTTCCCGGTTTCCCTCCCTCCGGGAAACACCCTATCACATCCTACCTCCCCCTGCTTCTATGAGGGTGAGAACAGGCTCTTAACTTCAGTAAGATAGCTTATTTTTATGTGGGTGGGTGGGACGGGTCAGGGGAAACAAAGGCTGTTTAAGCCTTTGGGAGGTGTGTAGGGGCTATTGGGGTGAGAATATATCATTGGCCTGGGCCAGGACCCTAGGGTTGCCTCATTTGCATAAGGAGGAATTCCAGGTTCTTCCGGACATGACCGGCAATTATAAGGCAATAGGGGCAAGAGGAAGTTTAACTTGGCTACCAGACTATGTGACCTCCTCTGGTGGGGCCAAAACACAGGGCTCTGGGTACCCGGACCTGCAGGATCAGGGAGGCGGGGAGTGATCCTTCCCCTGCCAATCTCAGGATGAGATTTCTGGGATTTGGATGTGCCTTGACCTCACTCTCGCTCCTTTCCTGATGATTAGACAAGTGTTATCGGTTGCAAGGTGCCGAGTAACCCTGTCACTTGTTGGAGCCTATGGTGTATGCATGAACATCAGGATTGGTGCCAACACTGATTCGCATCTTAGTTAAGGGGTGGGGACAGGGACATTAATCACGGTCTGTCGTTGTGACAGAACACTGTGGAAATGCCTTGAAAGGAGGAAGGGTTTATTTTGGCTCACAATTTCATGTCATCTGGCTCCATTGCTTTAGCCTCAGATGAAGCTGACTGTCGGGATGTAGGGAAGACAGCGGAGGCCAGATTGCAATGATCACGTGATCACGAGCTACTCATACTCCACAACCAGGAAGCAGAAAAAGAGGGCTAGGAAGGGCCTGGGGCAAGCAGATGCTTCCAGGGGACCTTTCCCATGATCCCCTTCCTCTATTCAAGTCCCATCTCCCAGTGCTGGGCCAATCCATTAATTATTTCAGAGTCCTCACGATCCAGTAGCTTCTCATCAGCTGGAACCACCAGCTGTGGAGCAAACCTTCCACTCCAGGCTTTGTGGGAGACACATAAAGCTGTTGTGTTTTCACCGCATTAGGGTTACCATCTTCTTTTCCACACTGATTTGTCATGATCTTTCACTTCTAACAATGCCTTTACACATTCGTCTAAGCGTGTATGCATGCATGTTCATGTGCATGGGTGGAGGAGGGGGGCGATTGGGCCTGTGCCACAGTGAGGATGCGAAAGTCAGAGGACTACTCAGGTAATATACCTGTTTACACGGACACATCATTTTACATACTTACGAGGTGCAGGGTGATTACTTGAGATGTGTTGTGATCAAATCTGGGTAACTCATCTCTGTAAAAATCTGCCGTTTTGTGTTGGGAGCTATCCACCAAGCTTCTCCCTTGTTGTTGTTTACAAAACATACAGCTGCAAACTGTACCTACCTTATTGTACATATGCTCGCATTGGGTCTTTTCAGGTAATCTTTTTATTGTAGTATAAACTTATGTCTTATAAAGCTTGCTTAAACTAAGGGTAAATATTAGAGAGCGGGCTACGTAACCATTACCAAAATCCAGTGTTAGGACATTCCTGTTATCAGGGGATGTTATCTGTCTGCCGTGTGTCGCCGTCTCAGCCCTAAGCAAGAGCTGAGTTGCCTCTTGCCCTGCCAATTAGCATGTACCAGGTGCTGTACCAGTCAGGTTCTCAATTAGCACAGAGTCAGAGCTCCTGCCAGTCATGGCGTGCTTATGTTTCTGCTTCTTGCCTCATGATTTTGTGAGTCTATTGGCTGATGAGTTGTTTCCCTTCTACTACTGGGAACAGGGTGGTCATAAACATTTTCTTTCTTGTTTGTTTGGTGGTATTTTTCTTCTTCTTGGGTAGGCTCCTAGGAGAACAATAGCTGGGCCATTTGGCAAGATTATGTCTAATGTTTAAAGGAACTGCCAAATGGCCGCACAGTCTGGCTGTGCCACTGAACACTTCCACCAGCCACACCTGAGGGTTCCGATTTCCACAAGTTCTTCATGCCACTCTCTATTGTCCATCCTTTTGGTTCTAGCTGTCCTAGCCCAGGGTGGCATTTCGCTGTGGTCTTATCTTCTATTTCTTTTTCTTTTCTTTTTTTTTTTAA
Organism: Mastomys coucha; assembly: GCF_008632895.1. Taxonomy (NCBI): domain Eukaryota; kingdom Metazoa; phylum Chordata; class Mammalia; order Rodentia; family Muridae; genus Mastomys; species Mastomys coucha. The sequence goes on from NW_022196904.1 coordinate 58,554,039, forward strand.
TATTTATTTATTTATTTATTTATTTATTTAATGTATATGAGTATACACTGTATCTGTACAGATAGTTGTGAGCCTTCATCTGGTTGTTGGGAATTGACTTTTAGGACCTCTGTTTGCTCCTGTCAACCCTGCTCACTCTGGTCAACCCCCGCTCACTCAGTCCCTGCTTGCTCTTTCCTAAAGATTTATTTATTATTATAAGTAAGTACACTGTAGCTGTCTTCAGGAGACCCCAGAAGAAGGCGTCAGATCTCATTACAGGTGGTTGTGAGCCACCATGTGGTTGCTGGGATTTGAACTCGGGACCTTTGGAAGAGCAGTCTGTGCTCTTACCCGCTGGGCCATCTCACCAGCCCCCATTTCTTTAATTATGAGTGATGTTAGCTGGTTTCCATTCACAGTCATGTGAATGTCTTCTTTAAAGAAAGGTTTGTTCAAGTCTTTTGTACAATTTTAATGAGAATATTTATCTTTTTTTTAAATTGAATTATAAGAGCTCTTAATTCTGGTTTGCAGTAAGCCTCTTTTTTAAAATGAGAAATGTGATTTGTAAACATTTTTGTTGACAGTCTAGGCTTGGCCTTTTGTTTTTCTTAATAGTCTTTTGAAGCAAAAAATTTAAAAATCCTGATGAAGTCGGAGCTGCCGTGCTTTTGTTGCTGAGTCTATGAATCCTTACCAGCTCAAGGCTGTGGTGACTTTTTCCTTCTGTTTTCCTTGCTAAAAGCTTTAGAAGTTTGTTTCTTATCCTTGGATCTGTGATTCGTTTTGAATTTGTTTTTGTAAATGATGTTAAAAAAATTCCAATTTCAGTTAAAAACAAACAAACAAACAAACAGCTAGTATACTTTTAAAGTAACACTCCTTTTTTGGTGGGCTCAACACAAGGCTTAGCATAGTGAGCCGTGTCTTCAGCTTTTAGTATGTAAGTCAGGTGTTTTAGAGTAGTTTTAGGCGTATAGAAAAATGTTGAGGCAAAATGTAGTTTTTCTGTGCAGTGTGCGCTGTGTTCTAGTTTTTCTTCTGTCGCTGTGATAAATTCCGGGATTGAGAACAACTTTGGGAGAGAAGTTTTAATTCGTGCTATGCTTCCAAGTAACGTAGGAAAGTCAAGGCAGCAGGAACTGAGGCTCGGGTGCTGGGTAAGGGTGAGGGTGGTTCTGCTTACTGGTTTGCCTCCCATGGTCTGCTCAGCCTGATTTTTGTTTTTGTTTTTTGTTGTTGTCGTTGTTTTAATAGCACCCAGGGTCTCCTGCCCAGGTGTAACACCACCCACAGTGGGCCCATCAATCATGAATCAAGAGAATGCCCCATGGGCACATTCACCAGCCAACCTAATGCAGGCAGTTCCTTAACGAGAGTCCCTCTTTCCGAGGGACTCTAGATTTGGCCAAACTGACAAAAAAGTAGCCAGCACAGTGTGATTAGGATATTGCATGAATTTGATCCATAAACCAATATGGATGCATGTCTTAGTTTGTTTGGACTTTCATAAAAGACCAACCCTCAGATATAAGCAATAGGAATTTATTTTCACCTAGTTCACCTGGAGGCTCAAAGTCCAGGTTGCGGGTGTCAGCAGGTCTGTCCTCTCTCGAGGCCTCTCCATGGTTAGCATGCAACCACTTTCTTGCTGTGTAGCTCTGTGCATTTCTCTTGGTCATATTTCTTTGTCTTCTTATATGGACAGCAGCCATATTAGATAAGGGCAAAGCCTAATAGCCTCATATGAACCCCACTCTTTTAAAAGCATTTTATCTAAGTACAGTCATTCTGTAGGATCTGGAATGTTAGGGGGACACAAGTCAGCCTGTAGATCGCATTGTTGCTAAGCGAGAGGCCACAGCAGTGTACATGAGGACTCACCCATACTTTTGGATGTTCTGTGTATCTAGACAAAGGTTTAATGGTCTGTAGTAACCAGGGCAGTCCGTTGTCCTGAGTAGCCACGGCTCTCCAACCTGACAACTGCCATCTTTTTATTGCCTCTGCAGACTGGCCTTTCCCAGAATATCTGGCAACTGTAATCAGAACACTTGCCTCTTCCTACGAGGCTTCTTCCTCCGCAGTAATGGGCTGCCAACAGTGAGCAGCATGGTTTGTGTGTGTCAAATCAAACCACCGTTATTTATGGCAAACAACCAGTTCTCTCCCCCATATAATTGGTACTTACCTGTGTTGATCAACATAGAAGAGTTGATTTCTGGGTCTGACAAGATGGCTCAGCGGGTAAAAGCACTTACTACCGAGCCTGATGGCCCAAGATCTAGTTCCATAACCCATGTGGCAGAAGGAGAGAATGCTTGAGTCCTACAAGTTGTTCTTTGAGCTTTACACATCTACCATCACATGTATGCATTCTTCATGTTCTCTCTCTCTCTTTCTCTTTCTCCCTCACTCTCACACACAGATGATGATGAATAAATAATGAAAAGCAATTAAAAAAGAGCTGGTTCTGCATTCTCAGTTTGCCATTGATCTGTAGTTCTTTGTGGCAGTGTCACACCGGTCCCCTGACAAAGCCATAAAATGGGCTTTGCCACATTTCCTGCTCTGTTCCTTTCCAAGCAATGCTGTTTGTCCAGGAAACTTTGCATTTTACATAACATTTACTATCAGCTTATCAATGGCTACCAAAAACATGCTGGTGATTTGTTAGGACTGGCTTTGAACTTCCCTTTTGAGTCCTCTGATCCATCAACGTGACCTTTCCCTGGTTTGTCTAGATCTCTAGTTCCCCCTTAATGATTTACACTTTCATTTCCAAGACCCAGACTTTGCTCAGTATATTCCTAAGCTGTTCTTCTCTTTAATTCTATGGTTAGTGGAGTTGCATCTCTATTTAAATATGAACCTTCTCAGTTCCAGAAGATTTCATATTAGGTTGACATTGTTCTCTCCCCATAGAAACCGAAGCTTTAAATTTCCAAACAGACTGGTATCTTTTCAAGTGTGTTGAAGGAGAAATCCCAACTATTTTTTACAATTTCTGCCTTAATTGAACAGACTTTCCTTGTTAGATATAGACCATGCACACATTGTGGCATAAGAAAGTAATTTCATGCAGCCACAGATTCTTTTGTCACTTCGGGCTATGCTGAGCTGGATGGTTTTCTAGTCTTGATGGGTTTTCTATGTGAGCATGGTGACCTGTGTGTTGGCTAACCGCTTCTGCTTCTTGGGCCAGCTAGAAGTAGGCTGGGACTAGCAGGGCTCTGAGTCACATTTCATAGTAACGGGTTGGTCTAAACTTGCTTTTGTGATGGAGGTAGGGATCTGAGAGAATTTGAGACACACTGGACTCCATGAGACCTTAGCTCCATTAGAACATCATCTATCCCTCTGCCTTGTTCTGTTGCTAAAGTGAGTCACAGGCTGGACTAGAGTGGTTGGGGGAACAGACCCCATTTCTTGATGGAAATAGCTTTAAAATCACGCACAAAGTTGGGTGGACACAGGAACAACGCTGCCTAGGATGGTGCATTTTGCAGTTCAGGCCATCTACTCAGACCTGAATCTTTCCTTTTCAGGGAAGGTTGGGAACTCATTCCCAGGTGTGGAATCTTGACAGTAGGAGGTGAGATGACATCCACATGGATGCTAACATTGGTGACAGTATTGTTACATTCAAGTAGGAAACAAAGTGTGCAAAATCTGGCCTCTCCGGCTCTGCAGCACCTTGTGTGGTTCCTGAGTTTTGGAGGCCCACACATTTTACCTGAACTGGACACCATCAGCCTCTGTTGAAGTAATTGAAACAAGTCATTACCTAGTGATGGATCTGATTGGTCTCTCTGCCCGCACCAAACCATGGACCAGCTTCACCTAGGCAGGGAGAACCTTGCTGTTGCTTAGATAAACCTCCTTGGTTCCAAGGGTCTTACTGAGAGGAGAGATCTGGCTAGGTCCACAAGGCTCTGGCGATAGTCAGTCTCCCAGGCTGAGCATCCATGACTCAGCCCATTTTCTGTGCTTGGAGCAATTAATTATGTGGACCTTTGAGGAAAACACTCCAGTCTGCTAGAGACCTGGTATTTTGGAGTGCTCTGTTATCATTCATTGTTTGTTCAGTTCATGAAGTTAATTCTGCCCCCAGGTGGTACCAGTGACTCTGGCTAGACCCTTGAGGTCTGGATGAGTCAGCACCCAGCCTGGGGGACAGCAGTGTATCTCCCGCTTTCCTGCAGGCAGTCTCTGCGGTGATGGTACCAGTGCATGCTACCTGCTGCCTGTCTTCGACACCGTGTTTGTGAGGAGGAAGAACCGTTGCCAAGGCCTGGGGACAGCCATGCTGAGGGACTTCTGTGACACCTTTCAAGGAGACGAAGCTCTGGGTATCAGTTGTCCGATATCTCCTGCGATGTACAAAGGTAACCCCCACCTTGTGTCCTCTGTGAGCATTTGAGTAATGCTGGCCTCCAACCCCTGTGGACGGAGGCAACGCTGAAGTGGGAGAGTCTCAGTAGTTCTTCTGGGCAGACGTAGGCTGAGGCTTCTCCTTCCCATGGCCTTAGCTGACCACAGACTTCATGTTCCATTTGCAAAGGGGACCTTTCTGAGCCTGAGAAATAACTTCATTTTTAAAAAGTGCAGATGGTCCCCTACTCACCATGATGCCACCTAGGATTCTTCAGTTTTATAGTAGTGTGAGCAAATACACACTCAGTAGAGACCACATTAACATTTAGAGTTTTGATGTTGTCTTAGGGTTTTATTGCTTTAAAGAGACAGCGTGACCAAGACAATTCTTTTTTTTTTTAAGATTTATTTTATTTATTTTATGTATATGAGTACACTGTAGCTGTACAGATGCCTGTGAGCCATCATGTGTGTGGCTGCTGGGAATTGAACTCAACACCTCTGATGGCCCTGCTCGCTCTGGCGTAATTCATTGTAGCTGTCTTCAGACACACCAGAAGAGGGCATCCGATCTCATTATGGGTGGTTGTGAGCCACCATGTGGTTGCTGGGATCCGAACTCAGGACCTTCGGAAGAGCAGTCAGTGCTCTTACCTGCTGAGCCATCTTGCCAGCCCTTTTTTAATTTTCTTTTTATCTAACTTCCCCCCCACCCCCAACCCTGAGTCAGGGTTTCTCTGTGTAGTCCTAGAAATCACTCTGTAGACCAAATTGGCCTCGAACTCAGAAATCTACCTGCCTCTGCCTCCCAAGTGCTGGGATTAAAGGTGTGTGGTGCCCCCTCCCCCCCACCACCCTGTGGCAATTCTTATAAAGGCAAACATTTCAATGGGATTGGCTTACAGTTTCAGAGGCTCACTCTTATCATCACGGCAGGAAGCATAGCATTGTGTAGGCAGACATGGTGTTGAAGGAGCCAAGAGTTCCACATCTTAGTCCAAAGGCAGCTAGGAGGAGCCTACTCTTTTGCATAGGGCAGAGCTTGAGCGCTAGGAGCCCTCAAAGCCCATCTACACAGTGACAGACTTCCTCCAATAAGGCCACACCTCCTATTAGTGCCACTTCCCGTGGGCCAAGTGTATTCAAACCACCACAGATGTTTTCCCAGGGTTGTGATATGTGCTCCCACACAGTCTGAAGAGTGGCAAAAGCCAGGATTCTGTGGTATTTTGTGTTTACTATGGCTTTGGATACAAATATTCATGTGTTAGATGGGCTTGTCCTACAGTAGGCTGTGTTCTGAGTATTTTTCTTTTTCTTTTAAAAAAATGTTTAGAAAATGTATGTGTTGTATGTATGTGTATATATATATGTGCATGTGTGTGTATGTGTTATGTATGTATATGTATATATGTGCAGGTATGTCTGTATATGTATGTATATGTGTGTGCTGTTGTATGTATATGTGTGTGCATGTGTGTGTATATGTGTGTGTGTGTTGTATGTATATGTGTGTGAATTTATGTGTGCAGGGTGCACACTCACATGCAGATGCTCACATGCCATGGTGCTCAGGTGGAGATCAGAGGGCAATTTTTAGGAATTAATGTTCTCCTTCTTCCATGCATTTCAGGCTTGTTCAGCAAGTGCTGTTTTCAGCTGAGCCATCTTGGCAGCCCTCTAGCATGTTCAAGAGAGTCAATGCTGCTTTGACTATGTAGTAGGCTATGTGTATCATATGCATTGCCACATATCACCCACTTAAACAGCTATTTTGGGGTGTAAGTTCACTATAAGTTGAGGAACACATATAATCAGAAACAAATATCTCAGGGACACAGGGAATCGAGGGAGCTGTGCCAGGGCCTTGAGTGATTTTTCTATTTGAAACTTATAGGGCTGGCATTCAACTCCCCTGAGGTCACACATTCTGATGTGCAACCCCAGCTATCTAAGAACCCTGCCATTGGAGCTGCTTTCTCTGAAGAGAGGTTAGGTTGCTCACACCAGGAGGGCATGGCATACTATACACAGTGTTTCCAGGTCTGTCTCCACTCGTCAGACCAACAAACTTCCACGTGGCTTTTGCCTAGAGCCTGCAAGTGGGTAAAAAGCTTGCTTGGTGATAGCTTCACAGCTCCCTGCAGGCCCGGAAGTGGCTTCCCATTTCTCTGGTGTCAGGGCTGCTGCCTTGTGAAAACGCTTCTCTGGGAAATGTGGATAGTCTACCAGCCTTCAAGGACCTCCTCAGAGGTTCTCAGCCTGTGGGATGTGACTCCTTTGGGGGTTGAATGACTCCTTCACAGGAGCTGCCAGCGACCATCAGAAGACATAGATATTTACATTATGATTCATAACAGTGGCAAAAGTTATGAAGTATGAACCGTATTAAAAGGGTGTGGCATTAGGAAGGCTGAGAATCACTGCTCTAGAGGAACAGAATTTAAAGAATGAATATATACATCATACATAAATATGTATGGGGTTTACTAGAAGGGCTCACAGGCGGTGGTCCAGCTAATCCAACAGTGACTGTCTACCAACTGAAGGTCCAGTAATTCAGTACTTGTTCAGTCCATGGGGCTGGATGTCTCAGCTGGCCTTCAGTGTACCCTGGAATTCTGAAGAAGCAGTCTCTAATGCCAGTGAAGGAATGGACTTGCCAGTGAGGGCAAGCAGGCAAGGAGAGCAAGCTTCCATCTTCTGTGTCTTTTATTAGGCTATCAGGAGAAAGTGTGGTACAGATGAAAGTGGGTCTTCCCACCATGAAGATCTGGATTAGAAGGGAGTTTTCCCACTCCAAATGATTTAATTAAGAAAAATCCCTCACAGATGTACCCAGACATTTGTGCTTTAGCTAATTCCAGGCGTAGTCAAGTTGACAGCCAAGAATAGGTGTCACAGGCACCCTTGTAAGAAGAGAGACTCTAGGGATCCCTGGGAAGGTACACAGGAAGCTCAGGAGTACCACAATCCAGCTCAAGGTACCTACCTGGCCTTCAGAGCCTCGAGAAATCAGCTTGCATTGCCGTGGTATTGACAGCCTGTCCTATCTGAGGAGTCTGATTCCAGAGTTCAAAGTAACTATGGCTTGAAAATGTTTAAAAAATGACACTCATACTGAACATGCACATACCTTTCCATTTCGATCTCTCCTAAGCATCATGGTCTAACTGCTGCTGGTGCAGCATCTGTCTCACATTGTGTGCTGAAAGGCAAGATGAAGGGGGATTGCACAGTGTCCACGCAAACACTGTCCCTGGCATTTTATGTAAAGGTAGCATCTTTGGATTTGGTGCGTTCAGAGGTCTTCAATACCCATGGACACCAAGGGATGGTACTTCATAGTTACAACTCTGGAAACGCAGTGGGAAGTGGGAGTGTGGGGTGAACAGGGATGATTCTGTATTCACAGGGAGTTGGTGCATGAGAAGGGTTCAGATACAACAGGGCCAGGGCAGTGAGGAGGTGGAGGGTAGCCACAGAAGGGCTGAGAGGGCCATGCGCAGGGACTAGAGAGACTGGTTGGTGGGCAGGAGTCTGACTCATGGTTTGTCTCTCCCTCCCAGTCCTCAGGCAGTTCCTGCTGACCTGTCCAGGCGAGAGAGGGCGCTTGTGGGAGGTGGAGCCCCCGGGTGCCTGGGGCCAGCGTGTTAACATCTGGCTCAAGGTTTATCTTCAGGAGCGGAGACTTCAAGATGGTGAGTGGGACAGATATCTGCTCAGGGGTCTAGTCACCCTAGTGTCCATAGCTGCTCCAAATGAGGACAGTTTCACTTCCATTGAGTTGAGTCTGATTCATGTAGATGTTACTGCTCTTGAGTGTAGCAGAACAGAGGAGGAAGTGAGACCCGATTGGGGTATTTGTTCTTTGTCTATTTCTCCCTTATGACCATCTCGTTTGCATGGCTCCAAAAGATATCCCTCAGTTTAGGAACTGGAAGCTCTCTAATGGTTTCCCTTTTCCCAAATAGACTAGATAGATCACAGAAACATCTATAAATGTTCTCCTCTCTGTTCCTCTCTGTGTGGCTGAGGATCAGGCACAAACGTTATTTTGAGGGAGTAACATGTACACTTGGTTGGGAATTCAAAAGCCGACTAAGGTTTGCTACCATAAGCCAGTCTTCTGTCTCTCTCCTGTGCAGAGTGTGTTCATGGCCACATGGTAATGTTGAATGGTGCCGTGTAAATCATTGTGCCGGTACATACGTGTGCCATGCATGTTTGTGAGGTGTGTGCACATGCGTATGGAGGCTGGAGTTGTCTTTCTCCATTTTTTTTTTTTTTTTTTTTTTTGAGACAGGGTGTCTCTGTATAGCCCTGGCTTTCCTGGAACTCACTCTGTAGACCAGGCTGGCCTCAAACTCAGAAATCCGCCTGCCTCTGTCTCCCAAGTGCTGGGATTAAAGGTGTGCACCACCACCACCTGGCTTTGTCGTTCTCCATTTTATTTTTTTTGTTTTTGAGATGAGGTCTCTCAATGAATCTGGTACTGACTCAGCTAGAGTAGCTGACTAGTGAGCTCCAGGGACACCCTGCCCCCCTTGCTGGAGTTATAGAAGTAATCTACTGGGTATGACTTTTACATAGGTGTTGAGGATTCGAACACAGATCCTCATGCTTATACAGCAAGCATTTTGCTGGCTGAGCCATCTCAATCCAGCTCCTCCTCCTCCCCCTTTTCTTCTTTGTTGTATAAACTTTTTATATGTACACGATGGCTTATGATTATCTCTATCTGCCTTAATTAACTTCACATCCCTCTTTTTAAAATTGTTTAAAAAATTTTTTAATCTCCCATTTGCATCCAATTAGTGCTATCTGTATGTGCTTGGGGGTTGGGTCAACTATCCAAGCGTGGGCAGTCTACAAGTTGCTACAAGACCAAAGAAAAGTAACCATCCCTCCCCAGGTACTACCACTAACTACCAATAGCTTCTTAGCTACAGGTGGGGCCTTGACAGCGCCTCGGTCATCCCTGCTGGTTTTAACTGGCTTGACCTTGTGAGCTCTGCACAGAGGCTGTGAGTTCAGGAGGCAACAGTAGCCATCTTCATCTTTTTTTTTTTATTATTAGATGTTTTCTTTATTTACAATATCTCCTTTCCCAGGTTCCCCTCCAAAAGAAAAAAGGAAAATAAAATAAAATAAGAAAAAACCCCCAAAACTAAAACAATCCCCTGTTCCCCCCCTGCTCACCACCCCACCCTCTCCCACTTCCTGGCCCTGGCATTCCCCTACACTGGGGCATAGAACCTTCACAGGGCCAAGGGCCTCTCCTCCCATTGATGACCGACTTGGCCATCCTCTGCTATACACATGCTACTGGAGCCATGAGTCCCCCCCATGTGTACTCTTTGGTTGGAATTTTAGTCCCTGGGAGCTCTGAGGGTACTAGTTAGTTCATATTGTTGTTCGTGCTAAGGGGCTGCAAACCCTTCAGCTCCTTGGGTCCTTTCTCTAGCTCCTTCATTGGGGACCCTGTACTCAGTCCAATGGATGGCTGTGAGCTTCTACTTCTGTATTAGTCAGGTACTGTCAGAGACTCTCAGAAGACAGCTATATCAGGCTCCTGTCATCCAGCACTTGCTGGTATCCGCAATAGTGTCTAGATTTGATGATTGAATAGGGGAAGGATTCCCAGGTGGAACAGTCTCTGAATTGTCCTTCCTTCAGTCTCTGCTCTATAGTTTGTCTCTGCAACTCCTTCCATGGGTATTTCGTTCCCCCCATCTTCATCTTCTTAAGGGCAGGATGCTATCATGCCCTGCAGATGCACTCTTCATCTACTATTGACCCTGCTGTTATCAGATCTGGGCGCCCTGGCTTGTCAGTGAGGTTTTAGCAAGGCAGGGCTTTAAGGGCAGGTTCCCCAGGGGAGGCAGAACCTTCAGATGGCCAGAGGGAATGAAGGCATGCTTGTGCTGGGATTTACACATGGCTTTCTGACTCCCACAGAAGTTTTCACATCTGTGTAGGTTTCATGTAAGGGACTGGGTGGGGGCTTAGGTACCCAGACATTCCAGCCACAGGTACCTCTTGCCCTTGGAGATAAGCACCCAGCAGTTTAAATGTACTGCCCTAAGTTAAAGCAGTAGCCTTTCTTCCCTTCTGTGATGTGGGCACCCATCACATTTATCTGGCTGTTTCTGCAGAAGCCGGTGGCTCATTATGGGTGGATAGGCCAGGGTATAGGCTGCCTTTCTAGGTGGGTGACTGCTTTAACTCAGGAGGTGACAGGCAAGTGCCTGAGACCTTATTGATGATAACAGCGTTAGGTCTTGCCTTAATGGCACCCTTCAGCTGCAAGGCTTAATGGGTCCTTACAGATATTAATGAGGTGAAGGAGTGCCAGGGAAGGAGACGGGCAGAGCTGTGACTGTGATCCTAATGATGCAGTTAAATGGCTTGCCCTGTGGCACTGTGTTAGGAGGGAAGGGAAGCCAGCCTGTGCCCCTGGGCATGGGGTTGGCCATCTAAATAGGTTTATAACAGAGCTTCACAAATGAGGGTCCAGCTTTGTGCTCATACACAGCCGTTCCTTGGCTGGGAGTGGAAAAAGCATATTGGAATGTGAAAATTGCTTGGCCAGAGGAGCTGGGTTGGGAGGAGGCTGTTTTGGCCTAATTGGGGAGATGGCTTCCTCCTGGAGAATTCCCCCGGGGTTTATTGTAAGAGTTGGGAGTCTGTGTGGTCTGGTCAGAGGAAGCTGATCTGGAAATCAGATGCTAATCCACTCTGAGAGTCACCAGCTCCTACTTTCAAATAGCAAATGAGAGGACCTTCGCAGAGAATGTTCCAAGAGTCCTTTGCAGAAAGAAGAGTCATTCTTATAATTAGCCTACAATTAGATTACTCAGATTCTGTAGTTTTTGAGCCAAAAA
>NW_022196904.1:58565310-58576717 GCF_008632895.1 Mastomys coucha
AAAAAAAAAAAAAAAAAAAAAATAAGGGGTCTTTTCATTCTATAAATCCTGGCTTGTTTCCAGCATCACCCTCCGGGCTCCCAGGTAGTATAGTGTAGTAGTTAGGTCTTTAGCTGCCTCACTGGCATCTATGGGGTTTTCCCAGCTGGAAAGCAGGGGCTATAGGACCTGATCAGAAATCAGCACCGATGCTGGCTGGGCATGGTCCGTTTCTAATTGGCTTCCTTCTTCATTGCAGATCAGCAAGTGTGAGTTGACTAGAATTTCTCATAGGTCTTGCACATTCTAGAATGTTCTCTACCTTGGGCATCTTACCATGTCACTTAATTTTAATCTTCAGTTAGCCAGTGATCCCTTGAGATTCATTTTTAAAATTTTGAATGTATTTTCTCTATTCTAACTCTTGCTCTTGTATTCCTGTTATTCTAGAGCAGTGGTTCTCAGCCTTCCTAAAGCTTCGGCCCTTAAATCCAGTTCCTCATGTTGTGGTGACCCCCCAACCATAAAATTATTTTCGTTGCTGCTTCGTAACTGTAATTTTGCTCCTTTTGTGAATCATAATGTAAATATATGATACATAGGATAGCTGATATGAGACCCCTGTAAAAGAGATGTTTCACCTCCAAAGGGGTAATGACTGACGGGTTGAGAACCATGTTTTATAGGGTCTCTGCCACTTTGTGTGTGGGGGGGGAAATGAAACCGGAAGCAGACTGCCGCCCATGGCTTCTGAGTTTGGAGAAGTCATGAACGTGCACGTTTCAAAAGGAGAGTCCCTGGGCTCTGTGCAAATGCTTGAGAATGTGTGTAAAATGGCTTAATTTGTGGGCTGGGTCTTTTTAAAGTTTGCATAGCCCTGGCTGTTGATAACATCTGTGGCTTGTAATGACCCTGGAAATTGTTAGATTTTTTTTTTCAGACCTTTTGAGAGAGGAATGTGTGGGAAATGCCTCCCCCATCCCCTGCTCTCAGTTACACGGGAAACCTTTGAAACTTGACTGATCGCATCCTAATTCCCTCTGACATGATTTCCTAGTCAGTCTGCACATGCCTACTACAGTCTTTTTACTGGAGGGGATGAAATCGAATATCTCAACAAGGAAATGTTTTTTTGCAAGAAAAAAAATGTTGCTTGAGGTGGGAAATCAAAAAAGTTTTTCCTTTTGAAGTTTCACAATTTTATTTTCTTTTTCTAGACGAGTTGATCACATTCACGTTGTCATCCGAAGGAAAAATGCTTTCCTTCCACTTATGCTTATCTAAAAAAATAAAAAAAGCAAAACCAAAAAACCCCCCAAAAACCAAACCAAACAAAAAACTCCCTAGATGTATTATGTACATAGATGGAAATGTGAATACTTTGAGGTGGGAAAGGAGGCCTGCTTAAGTCAGAGACCAGAAAACTGGAGTCCAAGTCTTGTTGCAGCTTGTTTTCATTAGCTGCACATTACATAGTACAGCAGCAAGAGCAATTTTATGGTGATCCAGTATGCCTGGGAATGTGGCGAGCCTAAATAACCTGCTTAAGTTTTTACTGCGAGGAGATTTTTGTTGAGTGCTGTTTTGAGCAGGGTTTATGGCTCCTCCTAGTGGCCATTATTATGCACTGCAGTCCTGAAATGGAGCACTTTTACTGATGTACCTGAATGCCTGGTTCCCCAGATATGTATCTTTCCAATTAGTGTATCAAAAGTCATGGGACATTAATTGGCTAGAAATGAAATGCAAGTAAACATTTGATTTCTTTTCTAGCATGAATTATCTCACAGCACACAAAAATATAAAGAACAGTGGGAAGTTGAGAATGTATTCATTTACTCCACCTACCCACCCATGTATTCTTTCATTATTTCATTTGATAACAGTTTACGGCACAGGCAGGCACTTTCTTAGTAAGTAGACAAGGTTGATGAGGCCTCTGCATTCATTTATAAACTAGTAAGTCCACGGGCAGTTACTCCTGTATGAAGGAAAAACCCTGTGCTTAGAATCAAATTTTTGCCTAACCAGATTTATACTAATTCATGCGGCTATGCAAAACACTTACAAATTTACTTATATAGCTAACACTCGAGTTCTATAGATGGCCTGGAACTTCTGGTCCTTCTACCTCTCAAGGGCCAGGATTCCAGGTGGGTGGCACCACACACGGTGCCCGTGATGCTAGGGATTGAAGCCACAGTGCTTTGCATGCCGACCACTCTCCTAGCTGAGCTACATCTCCACCACTGAACCAACCGCCTACCGAGTTATGTCCCCTGACACCTTGCAGCTGTCCTCAGAGGAGAGCAAAGATCGAAGTGGAGATCAAGAAAATGAAAAGAAGCCTCAGCATCGATGTGTAGGGAGGGGTTCTCAGTGTTGGAGCTAGCCCCATCCCTTATCCTGCTCTCTTGTATAGGGAGCACTGCGCACCCCAAGTGTTCTGAAGAGGACATGAGCACTCCCAGGCAGACTTCTCAGGAGGATGGACCCACACAGTTTAACCACGGAGAAATCCACGAGGTACAGTAGCCATGTGTCATCCCACAGCCTTTCTGTCTCCTTAGTGATCGCCTTGCCTTTTTAAGTGACTGCCTCCTGGCAGCTCCCAGCTCCCTGGACACCTGGGCTGCAGGCTTCTCCCCGGCAGTGGTCCATGCTGATGTTGATTGATGCTTCAAAACCTTCCAGTCTTATGGATAGAGGGGTGATATAAGAAGAGACCTTTCTAATTAGACGTTTTGTTTCTGTAGTTCTGTCTCTCAGACAGACAAGCACTCGTGAAGTCAGAAGGAAACTAAGAGTCTGACCCTGGTGTGGTTAGAGAATTAGTGAAAGATCTGAATTTCAAATCTGGCCACAGACCAGCTCTTCCATGTAGAACAAAATCAAAGCAAATCCACCTTGCTCTTTTCCCCACTGCCTCCTCAGTCTGGCTGTTAGGAAGAGGAGAATGAAGTTGGGTGTTTGCATCCTCCAGCGTGACTGTGGTCTTGAGGGGGAAATCAGGTCACCAAGTCTTTCTTAGAAACACGGTGCTCAATATTTGATAAGATTTGGTGTTTTCCCCCTGAAGCCAGCCCGCATGCACACTGGGTGATTGCTCTGGAATCCGTAAAGAGTCAGCTCTAAAACCTAGCTCTTGTCTGTGGGAAGCAACATGGCTCCTTCTGTGAACTAGATGGTTTCTGGGATAGAAGATTCCACAGAGGCAGGAGATAGTCCAGTAAGTCTCAGGATATCGTTAAAAGCTGTATGTAGGTGAAAAGAAAAAAGTTGGCTCTTTTCTTCTGGTCACTGAGTTTTAAAATTTCCTTTTAGAGGAAGCAGCTGGATTCTGGAGTATTTGAGTGTGTGTATGTGTGTGTGTGTGGTGGGGGCTGTATACTCAAAGGCAGAATGCCAACTTAAAAAATATATTGGCATATATCCATCATACTCAATGAGTTCTATTATGACACTTCCCACTTATATATAGTGTATTTTGACCATAGTCACTGCCCTGTTACCCTCTATTTTCCCCCTCACCCTCCCATTGACCTCCTCTCTTCTCTTAACTGGTCCTCCTTACCCCTTCCTGCTATACCACTGAAGAAAACATCTCACCTCTTCCTTTAACCACTAGTTGCCTATAAGTCCTGGGGGGAATAGGGCCTCGTGAGCCCATCCTGTCTCTAGTATGTCAAGAGCCCAGTCTTCTGTAGGATATATATATATACACACACACATTTTTTTCCCTCCTTTTTCTTAAGATAGGGTCTCTCTGTGTAGACCAGCTTGGCCTTGAACTCACGGAGATCCACCTGCCTTTGCCTCCTTAGAGATGAGATTAAAGGTGTGCACTGCCATGTTTGGCTACTCTATGGTATTCTAACAGGCACATCATGTCCATTTAATAAAGCAACAATAGTACCTTCCCTACAGGGGGTATGGGGGCTATGACCCACCCTGGCCACTGGCTTTCAAACAGGCTTACACTGCAAGATGTGAATTTCTTTCTTGTAGGGCAAGCCTCATGTGTAGGCATAAGGCAGCTGGCTGTAGCAGACTTGGGATCCATCCTGCCTGACCCATGAGTGACATGAGTGACAATGGGTGCTGAGGACAGTCCTCCATGCCAGCCTGTATCACTTGTGTCTTCTCGCATCCTGGGGACTGGCCAGCAAAGGAAGGAACCTCCAGTGGTAGCTTGATTTCCCTTTATCTTTCGGCCAGAGCATCAGCAGTAGGATCTTGTCCTGTAGTTCTGATGAGAACTTGTCACAGTGCAGTGGCCTGTTCTGGGGCCTCTGGCGCATCCGTGTCCTGTAACTCACAGGGGATTAGCCCAGCCCTGTCACTGAGGTTCTCATGTAATAACCTGTGGCTTCTGCGAAGAGCTTCACTCAAGCACACGGGATACACTTTTAAAGCGAGGCTAGGGATGTATGCAGCTCAGTTGGTACAGTGCTTGCCTAGCATGCATGAATCTTTGTGCAATCTGGGTGTACTTGTGGACCCCGTGAGTCCATCCCAAAAGAGGTAGAGGCAGGAAAATCGGGGCATTCTTAACTTCATGGAGAGTTCAAGGACAGCCTGGAACACACGAGACTCCACAACAAACAAACAAACAAACAAACAGACAAACAAAAATGTCTAGTTGTGCCTTGGTGTCTATGGGAATTAGTTTCAGGACCCTCTTTGGATGCCCGAGCCCCCTGTGTAAAATGGTGTCCCTGTTTCACTCACCCTCCCACACACGTGACATTATCTCTAGATGGCTTGGGCACCCAGTGCAGTGAACACCACAGAAATCGTTGTTCAGTACTGTAGCGATAATGACCTGGGACGTGTGGGCATGCCCAGTACAGCCCGAGCTGTTTTGGAGTGTTCTGACTTGTGTTAGCTGAGTCTGTCCATCAGATGCTGGTGCTGAATGCATGGCTCTCTTGCTCTGCTCTGACCTTACTCAGGTCTTGTATAGGCTGGCCTCTGGGTCCATCCAGCAAATATGTGCACCCATGACAAAATGTCATTTCCCCCGTGCATGACTGGTTGGTATGTTCAAACGTGGTTTATCCCTTTTAATCTCAGCATGAAGTGTGGGGACTAGCCGAGCTAGGTCACCCCAGCCCCTATGTCTAGACCTACACTGTCCTGCATGGCCTCATGACAGTGTTTGAGGCGAATGCGGTGTTACTTTCTGATTTCAGGGGTGGATCGCTGGAGAACCGGAGAGGACACAGAATGGCCAACGAGGTGTCAAATGAGAAGAGGAAGCTTGGATGCCCCTGAGACCCTCCTGGGATGAGATGGAGGGAAGGGAGCCAAAAGGACAGTGGCAGTCTCTGGGCTGGTTGGTGAGCCATGGCAGAAGCATGTGAGGAAGTGAGTCAGGTGTGAACTTGACACGAAGCGAGTCAGGTGTGAACTTGACACCTAACTCCTTAGAGGTCCGCCTGGCTTCTCCAGGATCTGAGTCTGGGGGTTTTATATGACCCTGAATAGTCTCTGGTCCTGAGGATGGTGCTCATTGTCTCTGGCTCCCCTTGTAGGCTCTGGAATAACAGAATCTGAAGAAGTGCTTGGGTAAGCCAAATACTCAATGGGAGCCATTTTGTAAGCCAACTATAGGCAGATCCAAGACTTTAGAAGTTCGTTCATTAAAACTACCATTGCTTCCACTCCCCAGGAGTATCGGAGGGAGATGCATGAGACCATGTGAATGAATGCATACCCTTTCCCTTAGTGGAAATGGGCTCAGAGATGGACCATGGTTCTCATCCATGTTGTACATTCATCCCTGTTGTAACCTCAGAACTCGACACCAGAGTTTTTCAGGGAGACAGGTTTCTTCTCCTGGGACTTGTCAGCCACTTCAGAGTTCCTTTAGGACAAGCATCAGGGTTGGATAATGTCAACTATGCCAGAGTCCAGTAGTGGCCACTATGGGCCTTGGACTGCATTAGGCTCAGTATACTGCCCATGTTGCTTTCAATGTCATTGGGTCCAGATATTTGGATGTGGGAGAGGATTACTCCCAGAGAAAGCTGGTCTGGCACTTCATGCTCCCTGAATGGTCAAACAATATATCCTGTGGGACCTTACATTCCTCAAAGCATTCAGCTCTTTGCTCATTTCTAAATATATCCATATATGCTTGCATGCATGCATACACACATACATCTCTCATTTTCTCTCTCTTCTGTTTTCTTCACCTCTTCTCTTCCTCTCTCCCCTTTCCTCTAGCCATTTATCTATACATACATATGTACAGATAAATATAGTGATGGTTTGTATATGCTCAGCCCAGGGAGTGGCACTCTTAGAAGGTGTGGCCCTGTTGGAGTAGGTGTGGCCTTGTTGGAATAGGTGTGTCACTGTGGGTGTCTGGCTTTAAGAGCCTCATCCTAGCTGCCTGGAGTTGAGTTTTCTGCTAGCAGCCTTCAGATGAAGATGTAAAACTCTCAGCTCCTCTGCACCATGCCTGCCTGGATGCTGCCATGCTCCCACCTTGATGATAATGGACTGAACCTCTGAACCTATAAGCCAGCCCCAATTAAATGTTGTCCTTTATAAGACTTGCCTTGGTCATGGTATCTGCTCACTGCAGTAAAACCCTAACTAACACACACACACACACACACACACACACACACACACACACACACACACACGTATATCATGCATATACATATATATATACAACTATACACACATGTACACACAAGCATACATTCTCTGTCTATTTCCTTTGATTAACGTCTCTATCCCCTACCGATCTGTCCTTTCTTGCTCCTCCCTTTCTCTCCCCATCCACCTATCCAGCCAGTGTGCTTACTGTGGGACAAACTCTTGTGTTGTGCTTGGGACATTAAACTGAGGCTAGGTTTCAGCCTCAGGGAACTTCTCTCTCTGTGTGGGCTGCCCTTGAGTGTCCCCTGCAGTTTCTCTTCCTCTCACACTCACTGCAAAGAGGGAGGGGCCCAACTGCAAAGAGGCAGAACTTGCAGCTCCATACAGGGACATCATGAGGACCCTGTTTGCATATGAGGTCTGTGAAGAAAGCCTGGACCACAGACATGGACTGAGCATCTGAGGGACGCTTTGTGTGGGGCCCCACACATCTTTTAACATGTAGTTTGTGTGTTGTGAGGGTTTTGTGTTTTCTGTTTATATGAAAATTAATTCATAAGTATCTCTGTGATTTAATGACATTATTGTTCAATAAAGACCTTCTATTATATTACTAGCTTAATTTTAGGACTTGTGAGGTACCCATGGAGTTGGGAGAGGTTCTCTGGATCTGCTCTCAGGGTGCTGGGCCTGTACCTACCTGACCTATGAACCCCCCACCTACCCAACACACATAGGCTTGGTTGCAAAGCAGTGTAAGACCTGAGAGAGAGCTCCACTGTCCTTCCTTAGAACCCAGGTTCTGACAGCCAGGGATAGGCAAACCTGTGGCCTATGGCCTCACTAGAGCAAGAGGCCAGGCAATGGAGCTGGTTCAGATGGGCCCTCAGATGGCCTGTTTGTAGGCTCCCTCTCTGGGTGTTCAGGTACTGTATTTGCTGTAAACACTTCATGTTGCTGATTAAATATTTCACTTACCTAAGTTGGGCTGAATCGGCTTCCATCTTTGACCGAGATGCCAATAAATGAGGGAGAGAAGACTGCTCTAGGGTCTCCCAGAGAAGCCAGGGTCATCCAGAGAAGCCGGGGTCATCCAGAGAAGCCAGGGTCATCCAGAGACGCCAGGGTGTCCGAGTAAGAATGTGGAAAAGGAATGTACAGGATTTTTATGTGCTTCTATTTTAGAGATAAGGCTGGACTTAATAAAGCTTTAAAGAACTTTAAATTCTCAAAAAAAAAAAAAAATCCACTGATTGGCGCAGTAGATGCCAGCACTAGGCTGGTGCAGGGTACCGTGAGCCTGTTTATGCAAGATCATCAGTTCTGTTTTACTCAGTTTTTTTTTTTGTTTGTTTGTTTTTGTTTTTGTTTTTGTTTTTTTTAATGGACTTGCCTCCTTCACCCACTTTGAGACAGGGTCTTGCTGTGTAACCCAGGCTACACAAACACACTATCTTTCTGTCTCAGGCCCCAGAGTGCTGGGGAGACAGTGTCCAGAGTATGCCTATTAGTTTTAAACAGCTGTTGCTAATATAGTTTACTGAGTGTAAAAGTGATTTTCAGGGCTTCTGCAGCCACTGCCCCAGTCAGTGCCCAAAAGAAGTGTTGTATCCATTGGTACACTTTCCCTTCACTGCTCACGACCCCTAGGTGTCCCATCCACACTCTCTGCTTACAGACACGGCTACTCTGAACATGCCGCACAACTGCAGTCATATCTTAGAGGTTATTGGCAGCTGGCTTTCTCCGTGTAGGATGACAATGTTCAGGGGTCTTACTTATGTTGTAGCATGTGTCATTCCTTTTCAGGACTGAATAATATTCCACCACACGGAGATATGGCACTGTGTCTGTTCATCCACTCACCAGCTGATGGGCTTTTGGATTGAGTTCTAGCTTTGGCTGAAACAATAATATTGAGATTATTGCTTTAATTTCCATTTCTCCGATTGTCAAGGAAATTGGAAACTTTTTAAAATATTTATTGGCCATCTATGTTTCTCATGTTTCTTCTTTTGAGATTTATTTGTTCAGTTCATTGGCCAGTTGATTCAATAACTATTCTTGGTGTTTAAATTTTGCAGTTCTTTTTTTTGTATATTGTATATACTAACCCCCTGTATTATGGTTGATTTTAATGCCAATTTACCAAAAAATTAGCATCTCTCCTGACTAGGGAGCCTCTCTTGAAGAAGTGTCGCCCTGCTTGATGTGGCAGGACCTAGCCTGATTGTGGGTAGTACCTTCTGGTAGAGCCTGGATAAAAGGGTTTACAGCAGGAAACGCATCTGCATCTGCACACTTGGCCTTCCTCTGATGGCTAAGTGGATTTGCCTGCTGCCGCCACTGCTACTGCTAATTCCATCACATTCCACTGTCTCCAGCCCTTCACTGTAGGCTAAGGCCCAGCGCCTCCCCAGGAACCTTACAGGTTTCCAGCAGCAGGTTGGGCCTGCTGAGGTACCAGCATCAAGGACTGAGTAATACCGGGTTCTCAGCTTTTTGGTGTGATCCTGATGTTTCTACCTAAAGCTGATCTTCTAGTCTGTCTGTCTGTCTGTCTGTCTGTCTATCTATCTATCTATCTATCTATCTATCTATCTATCTATCTATCTATCTATCAATCTATCTAACATCTATCAATCTATCATCTTTTAATCTATCATCTACCATATCTATCAATCATCTATCATCTATCTATACCTATGCATTAGCTGTCTATCTTCTTTCTAACAATCTATCCTCTATCATATCATATCTGTCAATCATCTATCTATCTATACCTATACACTATCTATCTATCTATCTATCTATCTATCTATCTATCTATCTATCTATCTATCTTTCTATCTATCTATCAGCTGTATATCATGTCTATCAATCACCTATCCTCTATCTATTAGCTATCAATCTATCATCCATCCTCTCTCTCTCTCTCTCTCTCTCTCTCTCTCTCTCTCTGTTGTCATGGCGCTGCCTCCTTCCAGCAATAGAAAATTAAGACAGAAGTTGGTACCAGGGATCTATGGTATTGCTGTGATAGGCTTGACCATGTTGTTTGTTGGACGAATATGAAAGACTTTGGGACTTTGAACTAGAAAAGTGAATGCTTTAATGTTTTGCATTAATTAACTTGAATGCTGTAGGTGTAGCTTAATGGAGCATCCTAGCAGGATCATGGAAGACATGATAGTGCTGAGGACAATGCGGACTCTGCAGACACACCTCAAGAAGTTTCTGAGGGCAAGAAATATCAGCAAGTGGCCTAGAGAACATTCTTATGATACTTTGGCAAAGAATGTATGTGTCTGATTTCTGGCTTTGTTTTAAAAAATCTACCTGAGCATTATTGAAGAATTTTAGATTAGTGTCCTTGGCAGAGGAGATTTCAAGATAGCCTAGGATTGACTGTGGCCACTTTTACACAAATCTCAATGGAAAAGAAGGAACATGGCAAAGAGAAATAAAAAAATGTACATCAGGAAGTGGAGCCAAATTCTATGCTCAAGGAGATAGTTTTTTAAAAGGCTTGTTTTAAAATGGAGTAAGGGGATTACTAACCTCAGGGCATGACCCACCCAGCTAATCCTGCAACCTATGAAAGAAAGAAAAGACCTGGGGGGTATTTTTAGGCTTAAACAACAAAGGAAAGCTTATGCAAATATAAGTCAATGACTGGTGCAGATTCCAGCACCAGCAAGCAGCAGAACTTGGAAGCCTCAGCCATAAAACTTTATGGAGTTCTGGCTTTTTCAAGGAATATGTGGAAAAGGGACTCTGGAACCTTCCTCTGTGGCTAAAGAAAGCCAAGGAGCCACAGGAGTCCCTGCATGAAGGCCCAGAGAAGCCATTATGTGAAGCTGTGATAACGAGGCTTGGATTTTATTGGAAACTTCAAAATGTTGGAGATGCCAAAGCTGTGGGATACCTGCCAGGAAGAGCTGATAACAGGGAGTGGAACCAGTCCAAGAGAAAGAAGTGTGCTATAGTCAACGAAGCTGGAAGGAGTTGGAGCTCTGAAGAACACTTTGACATCAGACATGGAGATGCAGAATTTGGAGTCTGCCCAGCTGGCTTTCAGTCTAGCTTTGGTCCAGTTTCTCCTCACTGAGCTTCTTCCCCTCCCTGTTGGAATGGTGATGTATAGCTGTATGTTGGAAGTACGCAATTTGCTTTTTGGTTTCATAAGAGGTTACAGTTAAGAGATTGCAAAAATCCCAAGAGAGTTTGGAAATGGAAAGACTATGGGGATTTTTGAACTTGGACTTAATGCATTTTGCATTATAATATAAGCTGCTTGGGGCCAGGGAACAGAATGTGATGGTTTCAATGAGAATGGTCCTCTTAGGTTCATTTGTTTGAATACTTGGTTCCCCAGTTAGTGGAATTGTGTAGGAAGGATTATGAGGTGTGGCCTTGCTGGAGAAGGTGTGTCACTGGGGGTGAGCTTTGAGGTTTCAAAAACCTCAAAGTGTCTCTTTTGAGACCAGGCCCAGTGTCGCCTGCTGCCTGCTGCCTGCTGATTATGATGTAGCTTTCAGTTACTTCTATGGCACCATGCCTGCCTGCCACCCTGCTCCTACCCATGACTATGAACTGACTCTCTGAAGCTGTAAGCAAGCCCTCAATTAAGTGCTTTCTCTTGGTGTCTTTTCACAACAATATAACAGCAACTAAGACAGTGTATGTTTTTAGGTGTACACACATACACACACACACAAACACAAACAAATGACATCCCATTGGTTCTGTTCTTTTTGAGAATACTGATTTATATATCCTGTCTATAAGAGGCGATCTGAACATTTGA
>NW_022196904.1:58576727-58600744 GCF_008632895.1 Mastomys coucha
TACTCTGTAGACCAGGCTGGCCTCGAACTTGGAAATCTGCCTGCCTCTGCCTTCCAAGTGCTGGGATTAAAGGTGTGCGCCATCACTGCCATGCATTGTGCAGTTCTTTTTGTAGAGAGTTACTGGTTTGCAGCTAGAAGGTACTCCTTCCCCACAAATCCTGGGACAGGAGATAGAACCCAGGGCCTCCCAGTGTCTAGCCAGGGTGTCTTCTACCCTATCCTGAAGATGGTAATTTTAAGTTAGGCCCTTGAGTTTTCATCTTGAGAAGCTGTGTGTATTAGAGTTCTCTAGAGAAACAGATAGAATAAATCTGTATACAGAAAGGGGATTTGTTATAGTGACTCACAGGCCTTGGTCTGGTTACTCCCAACAATGGCTGCCTAGGCATGGAAGGTCCAAGAATCTCAGTTATTCAGTCCACAAGGCTGGATGTCTCAGCAGGTCTTCAGTATACAATGGGATCCTGAAGATGTACATCCTAATGCCAGTGACAGAACGGACTCACTGGCGAGAGTGAGGGCAAGCAGGCAGAGAGCAAGCTTCCTTCTTCCATGTCCTTGTATAGGCTGGCAGCAGAAGGTGTTGTCCAGATTAGATATGTGTCTTCCCACCTCCAGATTAGAAGTGAATCCAGCTGTGGCCTCCATTTTGGGGTTTTAGTTACTTCTAGGTGTAGTCAAGTTGACAATCAAGAATAAATAGCCATCTCGGTGGTTTCCAGCTCGCATGGTGGTGGCGGTAGAGCATCTCCGTGAGGAGGTGCGGGGGAGGGGGCGGGGGGGCGTGATGTCAGCATCCACCAAGGTTGGAGAGATCTCCACGGCTAACGCCGCCTTCACGAAGCTCGGGGAGTTGATGATGCAGCTGCATCCAGTGTGGGACTCTTCCCCTGCCGGTGCCAAGTGGACAGAGACAGAGATAGAGATGCTGAGGGCTGCTGTGAAGTGCTTTGGGGACGATCTTAATCACATCAGCTGTGTCATCAAGGAACGGACAGTGGCTCAGATAAAGACCACTGTGAAGCGAAAAGTGTATGAAGACTCCGGCATCCCCCTCCCAGCTGAGTCACCCAAGATAGGAGCCAAGAAGATGTGTCTCTTCTGGTGTCCTCTCACCTCCAAACACCCCTCTACCTAGCAGCTCCATGTCCCTGAAGCTGTGGGTTCTCCCATAAAGAAGCAGAAGGCTGATGTGACACTCAGTGCTCTGAACGACTCCCATGGATGCCAACAGTGACCTGGTGGATGTCGAAGGGCTAGGAGAAACCCCTCTAGCCAAGAAACTCAACTTTGACCAGGCCTGACCCTGGACTCTGGCCTTCTCTCAACCTCTGCTGATGCTCCTCTCCTCTCCTGCTGAGCCTTCCGCCTACGACCCTCATTGTTCACCCTGAACCTGTGGATCACCTGGTCAGGGAGCTGCTGGAACCATCCACCTTGTTCCTGATAACCATGTGCCTTCCCTTTGACTTCTGTCTGATGGATATTTTTATACAGAAAATTATAATTAAAAAAAAATTCTCTCAGACAAAAAGAATAGCCATTACTCTGTGAGATACAGGTTTTCTCTGCCTGTGCTTCCTCTTTGGTGCCTTCGCTTCAGAGCACAAACTCTTGCTGCGGAGGAGGGAGAGAAGTGAGCGGCTCCTGTCCCGAGCTTGCACCACCACACAAGAGCAAGGACTCTAAGGCTGCAGCTCTGGCCATGGGAAAGCCCTCGGTCAGCTTCAGACGAGACTTTAGGAAGGAGTAATTTCCTTCGGTGCCACAGCGTGCTTCTGTGAAGGATCAAAGGCTGCTTAAGGGAACTGGCTAATCTTTTGTAACCTCATTTCCTTCAGACATGTCACATTTCCTTGAGGCGCTTGACAATGAGTATACAGGGAAGGCAGAATGGGGGGAAACTTAGTAAGCCTCAGGACAGCAAGCCTGTGGAAAGCCTTGGTGATACTGGAAACACAACTTAAGGCCAGAATGGGATGCCCCCTGTGCATGCGGTACAATGGCCATGACTGCCCAGGGCCCAGCCCTCTGAGGTAGCACTCAGGAGGGTTCTGGGATGTGAGGACATGGAGTTGATAAGCAACACCATGATGACTCATTTTAAAAACGAAAATAAGTACTTGGGTTTCTTGCTCTTTTTCTTTTAAGACAGGTTTTTCTTTTTTTTTTCTTTTTTCTTTTCCTTCTTCTGCATAGCCCTGGCTGTACTGGAGCTCACTCTGTAGACCAGGCTTGCCTTGAACTCAGATCTGCTCACCTCTGCCTCCCAAGTACCGGGATTAAAGGTGCTTTTTCTGTTTTTGCTCTTGGTACCCCTAGTTGGTCTTGTACCAGACAACCCTCTGCCTCAGTTTCCTGAATTCTACAGTTTCTATGTTAGGAAAAAGTTTGTGTGTGCGCACGTACATATATAACCTATTGGACCCAGGGCCTTCTGCAGCTAGGCCAGTGCTGAGTAACTGAGCGACATCTTCAGCCTCCCCAAATAAAAAAAGCTTCATTTTAAACCGACTGAAGCTTAAAAGGTTTGATAAAAGTTGCTTCATATTTCTCAAAAGCTTGTATGTGCCTGTGTCTCCATCTCCTCCTGTGTGCTACAGGATTCCTTCAGTCCTGGTGACCATGGAGAGGGGAGCTGGGGAGAAAGAGTGACACTCCACGATGTCTCCTGTAACGCGTGGTCGACAGGAGCCACACCAGGTTTTGATTCTAAAGACCCAGTCCACCGCCTTTTTGATAATATTGACCCAGACACTGCAGTTCCAAGCCTCATGGGCCTTGCTGGACATGTATGGACCAACAGTCCCAGGAGGATCCTCTGAAAGCTCAAGGGCTAATGCCAGGGACAGAAGCTTTTACTCGGGTAAATGTTCCATCCACCTCATTCTTCAGGTGCAGGCAGCTCTTCATTTCCTGCTTCCCCATCTGTGGACTCAACAACTCCCGGAATGTATGTTGTAAAAAGCTGCCAGTGTCAGCAAACATGAAAGTCTGTTTTCCTCTGTCATTATGTCCCCACCCCCCCAATGACACAGTTTAACAACTATTCATACAACATTTAAGCATCAGATTCTGGGTGTCATCTGCATGGGCCTAGTCTTTAGGGAGGGTCTGTGTAAATTCTATGCAAATATAGCATTTCTAAAAAAAAAAAAGATTTATTTATGTTATGTATGTGAGTACACTGTAGTTGTCTTCAGACATGCTAGAAGAGGACATTGGATCCCATTATAGATGGTCGTGGGCCACCGTGGGGTTGCTGGGAACTGGACTCAGGACCTCTGGCAGAGCAGGCAGTGCCCTTAAGTGCTGAACCTTCTTTCTAGCCCCCAATACAGCATTTTATACGAGACACTGGAGAGTCTCAGATCCTAGCACGGGAGGGCCGTTTTAGGACCGATCTGCATAGGATTCCAAAGGTCTGTGTTTAGTTCTGACCTGCAGAGTTCGCACTCGGGTGTGTAGTCAGGACTAAATCCCTACACACCATGCTTCGGCATGCTACATCTATGTCACAGGCTCCACCCTACTGAATGACAGACAACACAATCCAGGTGACACCACACTCCTTTCAGAGTCATCTCCAGACAGGATTGCATTTCTTTCTTCTTGTCATCTACTCGAAGGACAAAGGCTCGGTGATGCTGAACATCGTCCGATCTTGCCCCAAACTGGTGGCACCTCCATGTTTGTCCCATTGTCCTTTCTGGGCTCACACTCCCAGCCACGTGGGCCCCAGAAGCTCAGCTGGTGGCCTTTCCTACCTGGGCCCCACCTGTGACCGTGTTGGCATCAGCCGAAGATGGCACTACCACCTCAGTAGTGGTAATCATGAAGTCACATCGTGACTAACTGGTTTTCTTCTCGCTGTTTGTCTTGTTCTGTTCCTGTTTCTGTCTGTCATCAGTTTTTTCTGCCTCTCTTCCTTAGATACCATAGCTGTGCTTTTGGGCCCCTGGGAACTCCCAGGCACCCACCCTCCAGCTCTCGGACCCAGGCCACTCTTGCCGTACTATCTTCTAAGAAAACTTCAGGTAAGCTATTGTTAGCTGAGCATTGGCTTGGTGGTAGGCTAGGACTCTGGGACTCTGAACACAGAATCTAACCGTGGAACAAGGACAAGTTCAAGTGCCATGCTGGAGACTGCTTTTTATATAGAACCTCTGACTACCCCCGCTGAGATCTCTGCCTCAGCTAGTGAAGGCTGCTCTTGTGGTTTGGAAGGTGTGCTGGGAAAGACTCAGAGCAGAGAGCGGCATTTAAATCTCATTTTCTTCAAAAGCTTGTTTGTCAGTTTAGTTGACCCATCATTCAAAACAAAACAAAACAAAACAAAACCCCCAAACCCCAAAAACCAAAACAACAACAAGCAAGCAATCAAACTAAAAAAAAGAAAAAACCAAAAAAAACCAAAAAACCAACCAACCAACCAACCAACCAACAAACAAAAAAACAAAACAGAAAACGATAACATAAACCAAGCTGCGCACGCATGCGCTCCTGGGTTCCGGGAGCAATACCTGCAGTGGCCACACGATGGCAGCCTCGCACAGACCAAGGCCTTCCAGGCACGCCCTGGGGTTCTCATCCTCATCTTGCAAAGTCCCAGAAGACACTCTTCATGAACCCTCCCACCAGCATGCATCCTTAATAACACTATGTATTTCCCAGCAGGGAAAGAGATAGTGCCAACATATCACTCACCCCTCCCCGAGCGTCTGTGTTGGTGCAACAGAACGCATTTGTTTTAAAAAAAAGGGCTAGGCTGTACTAACCCGTTTCCCAAATTTGAATGATGTGACAAGATTAAATATAGTGGAGACTTCTGAATAGGATCTTCAGCCGCCTCTTCTTGTCCTCCTCCCCCCTCCCCCGTCCTCTTTACCCCCTTGCCTCCTCCTCCCTCCATGTTCTTCTTCCTCCTTTCCCTGATAAAAATGTTAAGCATGCATCAGGAGCACAGATTTCACAGTTCTGTAATTTTGTTACTAACTTCATAGACTAGGCCACAAGTAAGTAAATAAACTCCATCACAAACTCCCTCAAAGAGCAGGAGGCACCCGACGGGCGGCCTGGAGCCTGCTTGCTTCTCCAAGCCTGAGTTGGGATGCAGACTGCTGTGGGATCTTCCCGTGCCTCCTGTAGCTCCCTCCCGCAGGCTTCCTCCCTCGGCACATAGGGCACAATCCTGGCAGCTTTCCAGTGGGAAAGGGAACTGGCAAACAGAGTTTAGCATCCCTCTGTGATCTGTGGGTCCGTTTCTCTCTGGACTGTCAGTTTGGACACACATTTGTGTTTAGGTTTTTTTATTTTTATTTTTTATTTTTATGTTGCCTGCCTTTTTCTTCTTAGCCTCGGCAGCCAGCAGCTGAGTATTTGGGGACAGTGTTGCCCCGTAGTAAAAGGACAGCAATGATCCTCTTGCAGGATTCACTGGGAAGCCGGAGGTGTATGGGTATTTGTCTACTAGCTGAGGACACCCAGGTCACAATGTGTCCAAGATCCTCCCACCCACTGTGCATCGTGTGCCTCTGGGACTCTCACACTGAGCTCAGGATGCTTCTGCCCTATTGAAGTTCAGTTCATGTGAGCATTCTTTCTGCACAAGTTTCCCTTCACGGACCAGTTGTTAAGCCAAGGGCTGGCACAGACCCTTGGACGCCGTAGGCGCGTTCCCTGCCCTCCTCGAGCTTTCTGGCTAGTGCAGCATCATCCTCTACAAGAAGCAGTAAGGGGTCTGGCATCCTAGTTTCACCCTTGTGTTGACAATCGGCAACCAAACATTCATATGGCCTGATGCCAACGGATCAGCAGAGTGAGCACAGAGGCCGCTACAAGTGAGAAAAGAAGATGGAGGGAGAATGGTCCTCCATTGCTCCTCATCCGGCTGCCCTCAGTCTACTCTAAGGCTAGAGGGTGGATTGGAAGCAAAGAATCCAACTGGGATATTCAGCCTGGATTAGGGGCTCTATGAAGCTAGGTCAGGGCTTGATGCAAAGGATCAAAGTCACTTGCAAGCTTGGGTAGATAGGAAAAGCCCTACGAGCACTTAGATTCTGTCAAATCTGGTGGCCTTCTTGGTAATGCATCCTTTAAGGACATGCCCTGAGGTGGGTGGACTAGGCACAAACTGGGAAGTTTCCCAGCCAGAGTTCTTAGTGATGGCTAGATAGGGCAAGTAGGGGCATGGCTGGGTATCTCAGGCTGCTTTGGGACTCTGAGTGGGAACAGAGATCCTCAGGGTAGCCTCTAAAATTCCTCTACAATGGAGAGTGGTGATCTTCCTCTTCATGTTCTTGAACGCCTCTTCTGTTTTAGGAACTGGTTGGCTCCTGTCTTCACGTGTAGACTGGTCGCATGTACACATCTGAACAATGACTAAATAGCACGATGATAGGCAAAAAGGCAGGTAGGTGGGGCTGTGCCTGGGTGGTTGGGACCCTTGTGCTATTTGTCTTCTGTGTCCATCATTGACCCCGCAATGATCAGAAGAGAGGAGAATCAGGATTCAGAGGTGGCTAATTGGCTAAGGCCAAGAGATGCTGGAAGTCACAGAGGATACCGTGAGTCTGGTATAAGATCACATCTCAGCAAGCTTGGGCTAGGGATTCAGTGGCCTGAGAGTGGCCTCTTGATGGGAGAACATAGACCAGACTGTAAAAAGCAATGGTGAGATCACACATAAGGATCATAGTTCACAGGAGCAGACAGCACTGGAGTATGCCGTCTACATGCTGGGATGACTGGTTAGTTCTGACTTGCCCAGCTTTGTGATCCTAGCCTAGGTGCAGGGTGCTTCTGAGTAGCATGTGATGACCAGTGTTAAACTCAGTTGTTACACATTTACTTTGAAGCAAACCTTTATTTGGGACCAGAGATACACGTTTTGATTGGCAGTTTCCTTGGGAAGCTGTTTCACATAATGAGGTTGTTTTGGGCTTTGTAAGAGCACTGGGTAAGCCAACTTAAGAAAAAGTAGAGGAGAATACAACAGGAGCATGTAGCACTCATTCATTTAGTCCCTCACTTCCTTCCTCCCTTAAGCCTGTGACCACTCCGGCTCTGCAGTGTCAGAGCAGGTGACCTTAAAATGTCAGTGATCTATTTCCCTCTGAGCCTTGCTCTCCTTGTCTGCAAAGTCTGAACTTTGACATAAGTGTTCTTGGGATGTCAGGTAGAAGAAAGCTGAGGTTTGCCAGCCAAAAAGCCTGGGCAGCTGTCCGTACTTTGCCGTGCAGTGGACAAATGAACACCATCAACTTCCGGCATCTGTGTTTCCTTCCAGAATTTGCCCTGGATGTTTGCCTGTTATGTCCCCTGCATCTCACCTCATGCAGCTTAGTGGGGTGTGAGACATGGATCTAAACAGTCTGAGCATGGCATTCCTTGCACAGGAGTGGCTCCGGGTATCCGGTTGGCTTGAGAGAGGTGGAAGATTGATGCCATCTGGGGGATGGCTAGAAAATGGAATAAGAACCAGTAAACTCCACACTCTAGGACTGAGACCCTGGATCCAGCTGTTCCTGAAGCTAGAGCTATCCCTAGAGTTTTCATTTGTGAGAGTTAAAATTCTCCTTTGCTTAATGTTGGGTTTTCTGTCTCTTAAACTAAGTGTCTGGACTGAGAGATTGGTTTTCTGCAGTTCGCTGGCTTTTGGAGTGTGACGTCTAATCTTGGCTGTCGACTTGACTACATCTTGAAGTAGCAAACACCCAAGCAGTGGCAAGCCTTGTGAGGGATTTTTCTTAATTGGATTATTTGAGATGGGGAGACCCACCCCCATGTCTGGAACTATCTAGATTTGGGCCACACCTTTTGGTGGCAGCCGGTATACAAGGGCATGGCAGAGGGATGCTTTTGAGTTTGCCTGATTGCCCCACTCTGTCGGCTAAGTCCATCTATCCTTTGCTGGTACTAGAGCCTACTTCTTCAGATTCTAATATAGACTGAAGAGCTGCTGCAACATCTAGCCCCATGGACTGAATGCCCACTATATTCTTGCCCTTACCATAGGGGACAGCCATTGTTGGTCTAGCCAGACCACAGCCAGCAAGAGATGTGATAACACCTCTTTAATGTATACATATTCATTCTATCAGTTCTGGTATCTAGAGAATGCTGACTAAGAAAGGAGAATGGTAAGTGAGAACTACTGAAGATTGACTGTGTCTGGGCTTGGAGGGCATTCTGTGTCGCTGTGGAACTGTTACAACCTTTGTGGGTCCTGGAGACTTTTGCCTTCTGGAGCCTTTCCCTACATAAAAAAAAGTTAAAAAATTACATACATTTTGCTATTCAGCTGGTATAAAGTTAAATAGTATCCAGGACAGACTGCAGTTTTTCCTTCACATTTTAAAACCCATCAGGACACTTTCATGAGCCTTAGGCACTGTGCCGATCAGGTGCCTAATGCATAATCCCACTCAGAGTATTACTTTTTCCCTGGTGTGGTTGTGAGTATCGAAGGGCAGGCTCTCAGAGTATTGACCACTCCCGACTGGATAAATGCACTGGAGCCATCTTTTGGCTCAAGTGTCAGACAGAACTTGGGGTTGAGGACTGTAATATAAGGAAGGACAGATGGAACGGTGTTGGTCAAACCAGCGCAGAAGCTGTGCCGTGTAGATAAGTCTTAGTACAGAACACCTGTGTGAGCGCTGTAAAGATGTCAGCCTTGCCAAGGTTCTGGGAATGCGGATGGTGATCCTCCAGGCTTCACTGGCTTCTTGGGTTCTGCCTTTGGATCCTATTGCCTTTGTGACCAAGGCTGGGCCTGCCGTTACCCTGTGGTGGTCCTGCCTGCTGTGTGGATTAGGAAAAACAGGTCCGGTGCTCAACACTGTCTCCATTCCTTTCTTCTGACTCTGGGCTTTTCTTCTGTCTCTCGGCTGCAGGACTTTGCCAGTACAGCCAGAGCAAGATCAGCGCAGACCAGGAGAGCTTTGTAGACTCACGGATAGAAGTAGCGTAGCCAACATAGGAAAGTGGATTCCCAGGTCCCACCCTAGATTTTTTTTTTAAAAAGATTTATTTATTATATGTAAATACACTGTAGTTGTCTTCAGACACCCCAGAAGAGGGCATCAGATCTCATTACGGATGGTTGTGAGCCACCCTGTGGTTGCTGGGATTTGAACTCAGGACCTTCAGAAGAGCAGTCAGTGCTCTTAACTGCTGAGCCATCTCTCCAGCCCCCCCCTTTTTTTTAAGCACTGGAGACAGAGGGAAGCACATAGTTTTGGCTGAGCTCCGGTGTGCTCTCTGAGTTTCTATCCAAGGATGAAATCTTTTGCAGAAAGCCTCTCTAGAAAGGCCTCCAGCACCTGGTAACCTAGGCTGGTCAGCTCCTGCCCATGGCCCGCCTGAAAATTGAGGGAACTCGGTTATAGCAGCCCCTTTAGGACCTTTAGCAATAATAAGACAAGTAGGTTTTGTGATTAGTTTTGTTCTTGCGTTTCTTACGGAGGTGGAAGCGAAAGCTGGTGGGTTTAAAACTGTAAAATATAATTTACTATGCGGGTCAATCTTGACGGTCCAGGAGATGCATAGAGCAAGAATGGCCACTAGATGGCGCTGCTGCACTTCCCTGCGGACTCTGCACACCGTTTCTACTTTCTGGGATCCCACTGGAGTTGGGGTGGCAAACAGGGGGACGGGGAGGCAACAGGGGTTTGTTCTTGTTGTTTTTTGTGGCTTTTTTTGAGGGGGACCTGGAAAAGGAGAAATCATATGACATGTAAATAAAGAAAATAACTAATAAAAAAATGGAAAAAATATAAAAGAAATACTGATTGACTGATGAACACTCAAAAAAAAAAAACCAAAACGACGCGCCACTATGAGTTGAGGCCTATTCGCTAAGATACCCAGGAAATGATATACAGTCACGAGGCTTTGGCTAGGGGAAACTGTGGGATTGTGGTCCGCAACCACATAGAATGTTACAAATCTCCCTTCTGCATGGCGGGCTGCCCTAACTCTGCTCCACTCCACTCCACCCTGGGCCTCTAGGGGTGGCAGAGTTCCACAGTCACTAGCTTCAGTTGGGTGGAGGAGTACTTTAAAAAGTGGGGACAGGCTATTTTCTTTTACAGGGGGCTTTCTGATCTGATCGCGTGCCCCCTCTTTTTGCACTAGCCTTGATCGAGTTGACATTGGCAAGGGACCCTTAGGTCTCAAGAGAAAAAGAGTCCTATTTGGGTTTGGGCATGCAAGTGTGTTGGGGGAAGCTGGGTGATAGATAGGGTCAGGCTGGAACTGGGCTCAGACTTGTTTGTGCCAGAATACAGTGTGGACCCAGAGACTGAGCATGGGACTCCAGGGGGGCTGCTGGGTGATTCAGTGACAAACCTACTTCCCGGGGGGGGGCAGTGAACTTTGAAGCCATAATAGTACTAAGCACAAAGGCATCCACCCAGACTACCTCATGGAACCCAACCTCTCTGCAGGAGGAAGAGAGAGCAGTGTCCGGGTTCACACATGGGAAATATCGGCACTGGGAGCCTAGGCCTGAACCACAGGGAGGGAGGGCAGAAGTAGGGTTTCCAAGCAGGCCTGATTCTAGATCCTCTCCCTTGAACCTACGACTTTCAAGGATCTTTGTAGTAGAGGTTTCAGGAAGCCCTGGCGTCCCTGTGGAGGGGGCTTCTCCAGTTGGAGGGCTTGCCGAGATTCATCTCTGCTCATTGTTATCAGAGCCACCAGACCCCAGGACATGCCATGCATCTGGAAGCTCCATCTAGGGCCCCATGGGCTCTGCAGGCCCTGCGGCTGCCCGGGGGTTGGGGTAAGGGTACCAGCTCACAGAAGCGTACCACTGAGATTAAAGGAAGGGGTTCAGCCCCTCTACCATGCCCCTACCATCCCATGCCCAGCTCCCTAAGACACCTGCCTGGCAGCCATGTCTTTAGAACAGGCTGATCCTCTGAGGAGAATGTCCATCTTACTGCGGGGGTGGGGAGTGGGAAGGTCCGGTGAGGGCAAGGGTAGACCCCTGCACCAGGCAGTGGCCAACCAGAGAAGAGATGATGAGGGAGGGCCATGGAACACAGGTCCCAGTCACACCGTAGTCTCTCTCTGTGAGTTTCACCAGTTTGGGGGTTCACTCTTGACATCCACTTTGTTCTTGCCATGGCCTGCCCAGTGTCAGGACCACCCCCGTTCTCAGCCCTCTCACTTCCCACATACCCCAGCTGCCCTAGTCTATGTCTCTCCGTCTGCTCCTCATCAGCTCTCACTGTGGTCTCTTATATCAGGAAGGGCGGGCCACCTCTGGAAGCTGCGCAGCCACAAAAGCATCTCCTGAAGGAGGACCTAATTGAGGACTGCCTGAGAGACCAAGGAATGCTGGTGCAGACAATGCCAGCCAATTGGGAACTGCTGTTTAGAAGAGATGCTTTCTTGGGGCCAATGGGGCACAGGTGGAGGGTATTAAAGGAGCTGGCAGCGGTGTTCCATGAGCTTGCTGCTCCTGGAGTCTGCCACCTCATCTCCAACCCTCAAGGGCAGGTAGGGTCAGGTGGCAGGCAACAGTAGTCTAGAGCATAGGTGGGACTCTTTTACCATTCTTTCTTTTTCCCTCTGAGCTTGGAAGCCTGAGTCTATCTGGTGACTAATGTGATTCTCCCCTTCCACCCCACACCTATCTTTCTTTAAAAATTTTTTTGAGAATTTTATACATTGTATTTTGATATTTACCGCCTCTCCCAACTCCCCCCAAGACCCACTCCCCCTTCCCTACCCACCCTACTTTGGGGTCCTCATTTTTTTTCAGCGTGATATTTTAATGGACTATTTGGGAATTTCAACACAATACAGCCCATCACACTCCCCTCCCAGGGCCCCCCAGGACTGTCCTCCTTGTAGCCCTCCTGCCCCCTTGCCCCCAAGAAGAAAAAAACTAAGTCTAATTTGTGTTGCCCATATTCTCACTGGAGCATGGTCCCCAGTGGCCAGCCCCTTAAAGAAAACTGAGCGCACCTCCAATCCTATAACAAACAAACAAACAAACCAACAACAACAACAACAACAACAACCAAAAAATCCACGGAGACCGATTTCCGCAGCGCATTTGCTCTTGGGTGTGCAGTATCTACCTGATAGGTCCGTTGAGTAGTTGGGTGGAGGTTGATGCCTCTGTCTGCTTTCTCCTCCTCCTCTGGTTTGCAAGCTCCCGGCGGTGCTGGGGCTTCGAGGGCCTAGTGTGGGCCTGCAACGTTTGGAATGAGTGATGAACTTCCCCTGGGTTCCAAGCTGGTACACACGGCGACCTGATCTCAACGATGCAAGCTTAGCCTCCAGTGGAAAGTTCTCTGCCTCTGTCCAAAGGTTAGGTCGGAAACCTAAAGACATCGGAGTCCATTTAAAATTTGCACGAGTTTCCAAGATGCGGGTGCTAATTGGTGCTTCTACACACCCTTTGTCCAGATCAGAGACCCGCCTGTCTCTGCCTCTGAAGTGCTGGGATTACGGACAGGGCAGGCACCACACATCCGACTGCAGTCTTTCATAGTCACAGGGCAGGGATTGTCATCAATTTCTACAGATGCAAGACTTTGATCCTCTGTTTTGCTTTAACTTGGCCATTTGGTCTATAATGTTTGCCCTTTAGAGCATCCCCGCCTCCTGCTTCCTCTCTCCCCTGAGCTCTTTCTCCCTAGTTCCCTTCCCCTAATAGCATAGGAGAGCTGTAACCTCTGCCCCCTCCCCCAGCGCAGGAGAGCTATCACATCTCCTTGCTCCCTTGGTCTGGAACAACCGACATGAAAACATCCCCTTGTCCTTT
The DNA here is from genome assembly GCF_008632895.1 of Mastomys coucha. Taxonomy (NCBI): domain Eukaryota; kingdom Metazoa; phylum Chordata; class Mammalia; order Rodentia; family Muridae; genus Mastomys; species Mastomys coucha. The sequence goes on from NW_022196904.1 coordinate 58,589,517, forward strand.
GTGACGTTGATAGGTTTGCACATAAGATTCTTCCGCCCCACGCCTCTCTAGAACTCTAGTTCTTTATTTTAAAATTTTAAAAGGGGAGGGGCTGCCGAGAAGACTTTGTGGGGTTTTAGCTCTAGCACTTTCAAGGTCTGGTGACTTGAACTCAGGAATCCACTGTGGAAGGAGAGCACTGACTCCTGAAGGCTGTCCTCTGACCTCCGCATCATGACTTAGAGCCCTCATGGTCATAACATGCACACACACACATACATACATACATGTGCATACACACATAATGCACATGCACGTATGTATGCTCACGCACATACATATGCACATACACACATATTTTATTGTCAAATAAAATCAATTCAAAATTAATGTTCTTTTATTTTGAGCTTGTCTGGCACGTCTTCATAATCCCACTGGAACCTACTGGAAAAGACCTGACTCCCTCGGGGTGGGGCACACCTAAGAAGCAGAAGTCAAATGATTTCTTCTAACTTTCTCTGTGGCTGGGCTGTGGGGACTGTAGATGCAGCAACATCAGGAGGTGGCTCGTTTTCAAAGACAGCGCTGGGAAGTGCTTTTCTCTTCAGGCACGGTGGAAAACCTTAATGAGCCCGCTGGCTTCAGGCACCAGTGAAGCAGAAGAGTTCCCACGCTTCTCAGGCCCTGTTTCCTGTCCCAGCTGCCAGGGCCACACTATAAAGTCCTCTCCTAAAAGCAGCTGGGCTGGGAACAATGCACCCTTTACCTCCTTCATGGCTCGGTTGCGTGGCTGTAAACACTACACAGTGTGCTCTGCCAGGGCTGGGCTTCAAGGAAACAGTCAGTTGCAAGGTTCCCTTGGGCCACCTCTCTTCGCTTGGTCTGCTAAATGCCATTGTTGTCAAAGAAGCTACTACTGGCCAATAACTGGGTGTCATCAGGGAGAGTTTGTGGACAGTAGACCATAGAGCATGTGTATGATTCCTGGGATTGATAGAAGAGTCACGCCCTATTGGTGTGTTTTCTGTGTCATCCTTACTGGTTCCTGAAAAAAAAAAAGTCTCATTTGTTTTTGATGCATTACAATGTCCAGCAGGATGGCAGCCCAGCAGTAGATGGAGAACCTACAATTAAAGCTAGGGTTCAAATCTAGCTCTATCAGGTTAGCTTGGGTCCTTTACCTGCTCTAAGACTTTTCTGTGACCCATGAAAGGACAGTGTGTGCAACTTCTAGTCAGTGTGACACCGTGTTCCTACCTCCCTGGGCTGCCGTCACTGACAGGGGCTGGCATACCATGAGGCAGAGGGCTGGGTGTGCCTCTGTGGTCTAAGTCCACGTGGGTACCATCTGAGCTCAGGCCAGCAACCCTGTCCCCTTTGACCAATGGAGCAGGTTTGGCATAGTTGTAACTGCACTTTGTTATAACCATGTGTGGTAGGATAGGTTGTGTCTACATGACTCTGAGTTTTCTATAAATAGCTGTTCCTGGACATGCCGGGAGGAGACTGAGGGAGAAACAGCAGTGAGGAGGTGGCCAGGTCGTTACCTGTGGTGTCTGTAGAAAGAGAAGGCAAAGGGGGAGGCAAGCAGACTTAGGGGGCCTGCTTGAGTGATAGCCAGGGGTTCTGAGGTGCTGGGCTGTCCTACGTCTGACATCTGGTCCTACAATGATTACGGTAGGTGAATACTGAGCTACCCACGAGGATATGGGTGTGGGGTGTACATTGGTTAGTTTACTCTGGGGCAAGTTGTTGACCCTGTAGGTATTACCTGGCCCTGGGAGGGAAAGGCCTCGATGTCAAAGCACCAATACTGGCAAGACGTGGGCACAGTGTAGACGCTTCCCATTCCTGGACAGGAGGAGGGCATAACTACAGAATCCGCTGCCAAGGCTGCTCTGCTCTGGCTCCTTAGGGCCAGGGCCAGTGTCGATGCTTTTATAGAGTACGTGTCACAGGAGTGGCCCCAGAACAGCTGGATTCTTTCTCAGAACTCAACCTTCTAATGTGATGCCTGTCCTCAACTCTCTCCATACTTGTCCCTTGCTCCATGATTACCACCTGACTGGTGTCCTGCTGGAAGCCATCGGTCAGTGAAGGAGGCACACAAATGCAACTGGCATGTCCAAAGTGCAACTGGCATAGATGGTCCCAGTGTCTACACAGGGTCTGCTCAGAGGTTGTGGGCAGAAGCCACAGTGGGTGTTGGCATTTTCCTGTTGTAATCGATCAAATGAAACTCCAGTCAGGAGATAATCATATGGATTTACTGTGGATTTTCGAACTCGAATGGCACTGTCCTGTAAAACTTAGCAGAGGTATCTGTGAATAAGAAAGAAAGAAAGGAAGGAAGGAAGGAAGAAAGAAAGAGAGAAAGAAAGGAAGAAAGAAGGAAATAAAGAAAGAGAGGAAAAACCCAGTGGTTCTTTTTCCAATTTTTCTTCAGCTTGAAGCACTTGCAAAGCAGAATGAACTGGTTTGGTGGCTTATCTCCTTTGTGAGTGGACATCAGTTTGCTCAGGGTTTCTTTAGGCCCTCAGAAAGGAGGAAGGCCAGGTGAGGTGGTGAAGTATAGGCAATCCCAGCACCTGGGAGGTGGGGCAAGAGGGCTAGGAGTTCATGTTCATCTTTAGCAACATAGCCTGTTTGAGGCTCGAAGTTGAGGCTTTTTTTTTTTTTTTTGGTGCTGGCCCCCGGAGGGGGAGGGTCAGCCTCAGCTTTTGCCCAGTGCTTGGCTGTTTCTGACACTTGGTGAAGACCCGCTGTGACACCCGAGAAGGGCACTGTCTCACTTAGGAACCCATCACAGGAGACACTGTCAACACCTTCGCTTGCCCCTCCCCCTGTCCAGCTGAGATCCTTTCTCTTGGCTCAACTCCAAGGTGTTGATGGGTGGATCGATGAGGCTTTGCTGCTTGGTCTCATCTGGGGATTCTGACAGGCGGCTTTGAGTTTAGTGCATGGCTGCACTCGAGCTCACGCTGTGGTCAGTGCATGCTTGCTTCAAGTGCTACAAGCTGCGGCTAGAGGAAATTTTATCTGTTCATGTGACCATTGGGAAAAAAATGCCATGCCTGTTTCAAGCTCCTCAGTTACCTAGGGAGTGATTACAAGTGTTGAAAAACCCAGAACCTCAAAATGGAAACTTCAGGTCTCAGAAAACATGCTTTGACCATCCTTATGCTCAGTTATGAGTCTGGAAACCTGGCCAGTGAGACTGCTTTTGTGAAAGCATATTGTTTAAAAAGGAAAAACTGTTCTAGATATGAGAGCTGGCAATGGTGACAGCCATGGGCATGGTTCATGGTGGGAAGTGGTGGACCTGCATGGTTTCCATTTCTGAAAGCATTTCCACAACTCAGATTCCGAGCCTTGGAATCATCTTTGTAAATTTCTTTCTAAAATTGTGTGTGTGTGTGTGTGTGTGTGTGTGTGTGTGTGTGCATGTGTGCAGGTGAGGTATGAGCCATGGTGTATATAGTGTATATATAGTGGCCAGAAGAACTTGTGTGAGTTAGTCCTACCCTTTCCTTTCATCTTATGGATCCCTGGGGATCGAACTTTGGTAGTGGAGCTTGGTGGCAAATGGCCTTATCCATTGAGGCATCTCACCATGCCTTATCGTCAACAAATCTCTGAGTTCTCTAGATGTTTGTTTTTTTTTTTTTTAATCAGACACAGGGGGTCTCCTCCTCTCTGTTCCCATCACCCTGGTCCAACCTGTCATGTGACTTTCCTAAACTTTGTCAAAGTGGCCTCCCTCCTTCTGTTTGCTCATCCAGTTTTCAACTCTTACGCCAGTATTTCATTTTGTTACTTCTTATTGCTATGTGATAACTTAGGCCAACACACATTAGCTAGAAATAATGGTTTGCTGCGCCACAGAGCTTGTAGGGTCCAGGAGTTTGGAGAGCATCCTTACTGCGTGGTTCTGGTTCAGGATATCTCATGAGGCTTTAGTCTAGGATATCTGCTAGTGATGTAGTCATCTGAAAGCTTGACTGGGCCTAGAGGATCTCCTTCCAGGTTGGTTTACCCACATGGCTGTGGGCAAATGCTTCTATTCCTCTTGAGTTGCAGGTAGGAGACCTCAAATCTTCACGCAGTGATTTTCCATGTTGACAAGTTCTCAGGATGGGGCAGCTGGCTTCCCCAGATAGTTAGAGAGGGGGTGGGGCATGGCTTCTGAAGAACCAGCTTTCACTACCAGACTCCATATTGTCTCCTCATCCAGTTTCTTAGAATGTTGGGAAAGAGTCATTAGGTTCTGCTCTTTGCAAGGAGCAGTGTTGAAGCCATTGTGGGCATATTGGAAAGTGATTCCTTCCTGCAGTAAATGCTGCTGTCTGTATATTCAAGGAATGTAGTCCGAAGGTTCTCCTGTTGGTTCACCCTAGTGTAGACAGACAAACTGCCAACATAAGTCACCCCATCCTGTTGTGTCTCTGTTAGGTACTTACAGCGACTACTCTGTGCCTAAGGAACACAGCCCCCCCCCCCCCAGCCTTTAATATACCTGGTTATTTTGGCCAAAACTTCTCCTACTCTTCAGAGAGCAGCTCATCTTCTAGATTGTCCACATGACTCACCCTGTTGGACACGCCCTCTGTCCCCTCATCCTTTGGCTTCCATTTATTCCTATTGTCTTCTGTTCTCTTATCTGTCTCTTGTCCTTACTTTTAATCACAAATCTTTGTCGCCTTCACTTGCTCAATCATTTAAACACTCAGGGTTAGACATGTGGCTAGCTCCCAGGACGGAGCATCCATTCTGGGCTCCCCAGATTTTTCTACTACTTCACAAACATCTGGAGAAACAGTCACACTGATATCCCCTAAAAGTATGTATGCCTGACTTCTCTGCTAAGCTCCTTCTCTGGAACTGTGCTGGGTAAAGGTCAGCTTCTTCCTGTGTTATCCAAGTCCCCTGACTGGCTTGGCCTGCTGGTCCTCATACAGTCCTGTGGCTCCCTCTTCAGTACCACACCCTGTGCTGCCATAGGCCTTTGGGACTTGCTTGGGTTTCCCTTGGAAATCTTGTAGCCACAGGGGTATGAGCCCTCTAGAGACCAAAGACATCTTCAGGATCAGTGAACTCTATAGCTGCTGAGGAAAGGGGTCCTCGGATAAGCTTACTAGGGTCACAGAGGATGAGGGTTATAGATAGATCCTGCATCCAAGGCACTAATTAGCTCTCTAATGAACTTGACCTGGACAATGAGGTCTTATCCTGACTCCTTGAAGGCTGACCAAGCTGGTCGGAATTGCTGTCCTAATACTATACAGCTGGGCAGGGGATCATGCCCAGAGGGATTCTGCTGCTTGTACATTTTTAAAATGGTTTCAGAATTAGGGAGAGAAGTCCTTTCTCACTTCTACCCAAGAATCCTCATTTTCAAGAGGTTCCACCCCATTCTTGCCTAACACAGGCAGTAAGTATCATGGTGTGATGCGGTTGTCCTGTGGTAATGGTCCCTCAGAGGCTACAGGGGACTAGATGCCAGTGGATATTTGAGTCTCTTTTATAAGCTGTAGAATTTGTATATAACTTACCTACATTGATGTTGTTTACTTTAAACCATCTGTCAGTGACACACACACACACATATTATATATATATATATATATATATATATATATATATATAATAGATATAAACATATCTAGATAGATAAATAGATATATCTATTATATATATAATAGATATAAACACCCTGTAAATGGTTGTTATACTGTATCATTCAGGGAACAATATCAAGAAAGGAAATTCAGTATACATCCAGTACAGGCAGCATTCCCCCTACTCAGAATGATTTCAGTCTGTGGCTAGTTGACACTTTGGATTCAGAACCTGTGGGTCTGGAGGGTCAATGGGGATGTGGACACGGGCCACTTTCAAATGAGTAGTAAGTGTTAGCACACAGAACCTGCGGCAGATATGGGTGGGTCCACAGACCTGTCGCCAAGGCAACGGCCACCATATTCCCAGAATCCATTGGGTTCAACTCCCACCTTTACCTGGACTGCTACGTCACGACATATATATATATATGTGTGTGTGTGTGTGTGTGTGTGTGTGTGTGTGTGTGTGTGTACTCTCCTCCATCTTTCTCTCTTCTCTCTTTTCTTCTCTCCCCCCCTCTTCCTGTGCCGCTATCCCCATCTCCCTTTAATTAAACCTCTTCCACGTGGAACTGTTTGTGCCTGGTGTCTGCAGATGTGTCCGCCGCGACCGGAACCCATCAGTAAGGACATCTGAGATGCTTCGTGCTTTGCTAAATGCACCTCCAAACTGTGCTCCACAATGCCCTCTTGCACTCTGAGACGTTAGAATTTGGGGGACAGGGTGATTCCTAAGCTCCCCATTGTTCTTGGGGACACAACTGGTTTGCATGGAGTCCACCAGCAGGCTCCTTGGCTTATGGTATTTGGTGATTGGGAGAGCTAACACTGGTTGTTGATTTATTGGACTGGTTTTAATAGAGTGGTGAGAGACACCACTCTAGATAGGGCTGTGAGTTATTTCCTGGAAGGATCGACTGGCAGTGGGCAGAGCCTTCTGTCAGTGACCCAGACAAAAGAGGTCCAAGGGAGAAACAAGACTGCCCTTCCCTCTCTCCTTGGCTCTCTGGTGGTGAGGGCATTTCCTGCATTTCTTTGGTCTTCCAATGTGGATTGGAGCTTTCCAGAAATCCTCCAAGGAGCCACCACTCTCTGTTCTCAAATGCAGGCACACCATGGGTGGCCAGTCTCCCTTGCCTTCTCTGTCATTACTTCCTGCCTACAATGGACTGTATCCTGAGCCACAATAAACCTTTCCCCCCTTAAGTGGCTTTTGTTAAGTATTTCTCACAACAATGGTGATCATTAGTGATTCCCGCCTTCCTACTCTAATGGATGGGTGCAGTGCATTCCTTGGTCCTCTTGTGTGGTGTCAACTGATTAATTCAGCACAGTGACCATTCGTGGACCATGTCGTCCATGCACTGGGCTCCTTCCATTGTCAGTATGAAACCCTGTAGAGCCTGACCTTGATGCTGGCCATTCAGCACCACTGAAGATAACATGGTTAGTCTCTGAGGGGAGACTCCTAGATGATGTGTAAAGGATGTGTATTGTGGACAGAATTTCACCGGTTGCCAAGGCAGGCCTTGAACTTCTGATCCTCCTGCCTCATCCTCTCAAGTGGTGAAATCTCTTACAGCTCTGTGCTCTCAGGCTTAGCGCGTATTGTGGTTTTTAAGACACAGACTCTTGGAATAGTCTGCAGCACCACCTGGCATATCCTGATAGGTGGTGGTGTCTTTTCCAGCAACTTAGCACTTAGCATGACTTCACTTTCATGGAGCCTATGGATTTTTTTTTTTATCATTTCACATTCTTTTGAGGGACTTTCTGCAGTCAGTTCACTGGGAAGGTGAAATTTATTTCAAGCTTGGGGAGAAGGATAGCTCAGCATGGTCTTGGCTCATTAAGTAAATCCTTCCTGGTTTGAAAGTGGATGTTCCAGCTTCTTCTGCCACAGTCTGTGGCAGGGCTTGGCTAATCTTAGTGATAACCACACCTTGCGGAGCACTAGCTGTGTAGCTGAACCCGAGTAAGCTTTATTTCTTCCCATGATAACAACACTGTATTCTTTTTCTCATTTTTTTTTCATATGATAAGACAGAATGACAAACAAAGTGCTTTTCACAAACTCGCTTTGCTGCCAGAACCAAGATCTGAATCCAACTCTGGGTGCAGCTTCTATGTTTTTCTTTTAACTGTACCTAGTCAAGTCTGCTTTGCAGATTTGTAGAGGAAGGATGAAGAAAGGGGACTCTTATTCTGAGTGTCACCCTTGGGGACAGTAGCATGCTGATGCCCTGTGTTTGATTGCTGTCTCAGTTAGGATTTCTATTGAAGAGACACCATGATCTTAGCAACTCTTTTTTTTTTCTTTTAAATTGTGTTTGGATAACTCTTTTATTATTTTATATTTTTTAAAGATTTATTTATTATTATATCTAAGTACACTGTAACTGAGTTCAGGCACACCAGAAGAGGGCGACAGATATCATTACAGATGGTTGTGAGTCAACATACGGTTGCTGGGATTTGAACTCAGGACCTTCAGAAGAGCAATCAGTGCTCTTACCCGCAGAGCCACCTCTCCAGACCGACCTTGGCAACTCTTATAAAAGAAAACATTTAATTGGGGCTGGCTTACAGGCTCAGAGCTTTAGTCTATTATCTTCATGATGGGAAGCCTGGTGGCATGCAGAGAGATGTGCTGCTAGAGAATGAGCTGAAAGTTCTACAACTTGATCCATGGGGAGCAGAAGGAGGCTGTGTGCCACACTGGGCATAGCTTGAGCGTATAAGACCTCAAGGCCCATCTCAACAGTGACACACTTCCTCTAACAAGGTGGTGTCTACTCCAAAAAGGCCACACCTCCTAATATGCCACTCCCTACGGGCCACACATTCACACACATGCATCTCTGTGGGGTCATACCTGTTCAAACCATCACAGTTGTATAACACATTTTCATTCATTCAGTAACTTATAAATTCATTCGCCACTCATTCATTCATAATGAATTAACACATAGACGTGGCTTTGTTGAAAATCTGTTAGGTATTGCTTTTGTTTTTGTTTGCTTGTTTGTTTGTTTTGGAGGGGTGGGGCTTGGGTTTAGATGTGAGCTGTCCTGACTTATTCCTTTAATACCTATGGTACCTTTGGGACACTTTTCTTCCTGTATACACACACCACACATACACCACACACACACACACACCCTATATACACACATACACACATGTATCTATACATATACATATACATATATACATACACAACTATAGTACACACACACACACATATATATATACATATTCAAAGAAGCATATTCACAGTAAGGAGGGGCTCCTGGTGTAGTGAGAGTGCTGAGTTTCAATGGAGATAGAATGAGGGGGTGTTCATCTTCTCGTTCTTTCTAAACACCTTATACCCTTACAGTCTATTAAATCCACAGCTTGAAGGCCAACGCCATTAGAATTGGCTTTCTGTTTCTGAAGGTGGCCATAACAACAGCTTCCACACTCCACCTTCATCCCTGACAGGTGCTGAACTGGCTTCTGTTTCCCTGGCTCCCCAAGTCCCTGCCACTCCCACCCAGGATCTTTCCCCACAACTCTCATCAAGAATGTGAATGCCCTTCTCCTGAAGCCGTGTGATAGAAGCCCAGCTCTTTTGGGGCTCCACAGTTGGGCCTGTCACTTGCTTGTAATAGCTTGGGCTGGGTGGCAGAACTGTTGAGCAGGAAAAGTGGGAAAGGACTCTCCGATCCCACGTCTGCTAAGATGGCTAGGGTAATTTGAGGAGAAACAGCTTTACAGCTCTGGGGAATAAAAAAAAAAATGTAATTCTCGTGTATGAAAACCATGAACCATACTTGCCATGTTCGCTTCTTGTTTTTAGGGCCCCGATGGGCCAAGTCACATATCTGGGTCAGAGGGTCTATTGATTACCTGTCAGGCCTGAAGGTGTGGGTGATCAATAACACTAACGTACAGGGAAGGTGGCCTTGAATGCAGAAATCCTGGTGAGTTGACCATCGTTTGTTCTGGTCTGCAAGTGTTTTTCGAGCTAGCAGGGCTCTATAAACTGAAGCCACAGACACCCTAAAGTCCAACAGTGATCCTGCGCACCATGGCTGTGCAAAGGATCTCTTCAAATGATAAAAAGCTAAGCTCTGCTTGCCATCTCAGCTCTCAAATAGCCACGGGGCAAGCAGGGAGGCAGGGAGAAGATATGGCAAGGGCACTGCAACAGGATTCTGAGGACTGGGAGATAGAGGGTTGTGACAAGGTCCTGGGGACCATGGCCTTGACCTCATTAGAGTTTAATCTCAGAGCATTCAGAAACACCTTCAGAGTGCTTAAGCTGGCCTTGTCTGGACCAGCTTGCAGAAGTTCCCCTGATGAACCGACCTCTTTCTGGCAAGAGGTACTATACAGCACATGCTGGCTTCTTTCTCTGCTCACTTCAGGTTTGGCCTGGTGTTCAGTTGAGAAAAAAAAAAAAAAACCCAGCATCAAAGGCATTAGAGTGGCCCTTGCAGACACTTAGCCCACTAAGCACGTGGGAAAGCATGCACATAGCAGTTCCCTGGATGTGCCAAGTATCCCGAGCCAAGTCCTGGATAAGTGTTATGTATGACTCACCTCGACCCAGTCAGAAAACTTCCATTCTACCTACCTTGATGGTTGCTGCTGGCAGCTGTCTTTGGACTTCCAGGGAAAGCTGAGGTAAACTAGCTAGCCTGTGGCCCCTTGAGGGTTGAAGCTCTCTGGGTAGTGCTTTCTCAGCAGGCAGGAAGCCCTGTTTTCCATCCCAGCACTGAATAAGCCAGGGGTGGCAAGGCCCTGGAAGAGTGGCTCTGTAACCCCAGCCTTGGGAAGGAAGAAGCAGAAGATCAGAAGGCCAATGTCATCCTTGGCCGTGTAGCAAGCTTGAGGCCAGCCTGGGCTATATAAAACCCTGTCTCAGAACCAAAACAACAACAACAAAAAAACTATGGAGTTTAGAGGCCAGTCCTTGGAAACATGGCTGAGTTGTCACATCAGAATCCTACCTAGTCACTCTGTTGTAGGACATGTCACTGTCCATGTCTTAAAACTAGTTGGTTGATTCCCAGGTGGAGCAGTCTCTGCTCCATAGTTTGTCTCTACAACTCCTTCCATGGGTATTTTGTTCCCCCTCTTAAGAAGGGACAAAGTATCCACACTTTGGTGTTCCTTCTTCATGAGTTTCTTGTGGTTTATGGATTGTACTTTGTGTTTTCCAATTTTCTGGGCTAATATCCACTTATCAGAGAATGCATACCATGTGTGTTCTTTTATGATTGTGTTACCTCACTCAGGATGATATTCTCCAGGTCCATCCCCAAGAATTTCATAAATTCGTTGTTTTTAATAGCTGAGTAGTACTCCATTGTGTAGATGTACCACAATTTCTGTATCCATTCTTCTGTTGAGGGACATCTGGGTTGTTTCCAGCTTCTGGCTATTATAAATAAGGCTGCTATGAACATAGTGGAGCATGTGTCCTTATTATATCTTAGAGCATCTTCTGGAAATCTAGACACTATTGTGGATACCAGCAAGTGCTGGATGACAGGAGCCTGATATAGCCGTCTCCTGAGAGGCTCTGACAGTACCCGACTAATACAGAAGTAGAGGTTCACAGCCATCCATTGGACT
>NW_022196904.1:58601003-58602718 GCF_008632895.1 Mastomys coucha
GATATTGTAAATAAAGAAAAGATCTATTAAAAAAAAAAAACTAGTTGGAACCTGGTGTGGTGATACACACATTTAATCCCAGCACTCAGGTGGCAAAGGCAGGCTGATCTCTTTGAGTTTGAGGACAGCCTGATCTCCAGTCAGCTATGGCTACATAGTGAGATCTTGTCTCACAACAAACAAACAAACAAACATAACAAACAAACACAACAAATCAGTTGGAATCAGATAGTTCTTTGGTTGTACAGAGAAGTCCCTTGGGTATAGTTGTCTGCATTTTTGACTCATTGAATTATTTCCTTGATTAATTGACCACTGTGGGGGGAAAACGGCTTGAGAAGGAAAGGGCAGAGTCCCAGTGTGCTGTGGTGTAATCCTTAGGCTTTCAGATTTGCCTCTCTGGGAGGACAGTGATATTTCAGGTTGACGGCATCATCCCAGGCAACCACCCAGGAGTGGCTGTTTCTGCAGGAATCCACCTATCTAACCCTGCTATGCCTTTTCTATATGCACCAGCAAGTGTCCCGTGGAGCACTGTCCCTCAGACCCTGGAGTCACACAGTCTGACCCGAGATATGCGCCCTTAGGCACAGGACCACATCACTCAGAGGCTCTGCTCATTTGTGATTTCCGGGGCTGTGAGAAAGTACAGCATATGGCCATTAGGAAGCACTCCGCAAAGGTGGTCACCTTCTCCACCCCTCCCCCAGCTGTGCTCCTGAGGTTAAGGAAGAAGACCTCCTGATGTATTGGGAACCACACACATCGACAAAACACTGGCTGCCCTCATAGTCTTTCCTTCCTTCTCGCCCAGATTTCAGGGCTACCTGAGATGTCACAAAGCATTTGAGTCAATCTAATTCTACCACTCAGGGCTTAAGTGAATTCCCAAGTAGCTAAATTATGTGGACTGAAGGCCAAATTTAGAATGCCAAGTCTATTTGGGTAAGATACCATGGAACCCACAAAGCACCCGCCTCAAATTCCTTACAGGATTAAATCTTACAATCACATACCATTAGTTATTGTCCAGAAGATCAGTGCTATTTATTGGCCAAGTTGAGACAATGATTTGGACTAACAGCCCAGATTTCATGGTTGGCCTTGAAACACCGTTTGCAGTTTGTAATAGTCCCCCCTCCCCCATGTATTTGTTTTCTGTTGCTATGGTAAGAGAACAGTGTCAAAAAGCAACTTACACACGTAAGAGTTTGTTTTGGCTTATGGTTCTAGAGGGAAAGAGTCCATTCCATCACAGGACGGGCTGAGGCAGCAAGCCGCAGGTAAGGTGACAGGAAGCTGAGAGCTCACATTTTCATCCCAACACAGGAAGCAGAGATTGGACCAGAAGTAGAACTAGACGATTTTAAACCCCCAAAGCCCACCCTGAGTGATGCACTTCCTCCAGAGAAGCCACACCTCCGAAAGCACAGCGCCACACACAACGCCACCAACAGGACCAACTGGGAACAGTTTTCATTAACCACTATCCCTGAGAAGTTACTGAACATAGATTAGACATACTTCAAACACAGAGGACAAATACCCAGAGGGCACCAGTGGAGTGAACAGGAGGCCCTGCAGGGATACCAGATCCCCAGAGTGCACCAGTGGAGTGAGCAGGAGGCCCTGCAGAGATACCAGATCCCCAGAGGGCACCAGTGGAGTGAACAGGAGGCCCTGCAGGGATACCAGATCCCCAGAGTGCACCAGTG
>NW_022196904.1:58603043-58606840 GCF_008632895.1 Mastomys coucha
CCATATCCCCAGAGTGCACCAGTGGAGTGAACAGGAGGCCCTGCAGGGATACCAGATCCCCAGAGTGCCAGGGCTTTCTTGTAGGTGCACCAACCACATCCTGCTTCTTCCTCACTTCCTGTTATCTTCTCTTCCTGGATGCCCAGGTCCCTTCCCTTCTGGTTAGAGTCTTTTTCTTCAGAGCTTTGGTCCACCCATGTAGAAAGAAGAGCACCATTACTAATTATAAAACCATTATATGATTAAAGTTAATTAACTTCAAATAACCCTTGAAATTTGCTTAATGTCAGCCCTTGCCCTGCTTGAACTGCTAAATATTGCTCTTCTTTGGAATTCTGATGGGATGAGCTGATTATGGTATGATACTTGGCACTCCAGGGGGGCAATGGCATGTCCTAACATTCAGGACAGGAAGTGACTGCTTGGTACAGGGGCACTCTGCAGTGGGGGATGCATAGAAGAGACAGTAGAGATGGAATTTAGGAGCCCGTGGCTCTGTTGGGGATCAGTCCGTGAACTGCTGGTGGGAGCCCACTCTGGCAAGTACTGAGAAAAGGCTAAGTTCAAATGTCAGGTCACCTAGTATGTGGTGCTTCAGCAAGAATGGCCAAGCACCTGAGTAAAGTTCTCCTTGGCCTCTGCCTCCCTGTTATCCTTGAAGGAGTTCAGGAGCACTGAAGTAGGCGTGGAGTGGTATATTCCTCAGACTGTAATGATAAAGTGTTGAGACGGTGATCCTGGGTCCTGATGGAGGAAGGCTAGAACCCTCTAAAACTGCAGAACATGTAAGCTAGGAGAAATGCTTAAGAACTGGGTAGGTGCTGGTTTCCTTAGCTGTAAAATGGGGGTGATAAGCATATGCCCTTTTTGGGGTTGGGGGAATTCATAGAGTTAACCAAACTTCACAGAATTTCACACAAATGAGTTGAGCATCCACGAGTATTGGTTCCCACAAGGGATAGCCTAGAATAGCATGGAGAACCATGTTGATTCACGGTTTGTAAGTCAGAAGGCTGTAAATGCCCCAGCTGGATTTTGTACTAGAGGAATCTTCTTCACAGGGTTCCATTTCTGTGCTGGCTTTCACCCAGGGTTTGCTTTTAGCTCTCAGAGGACAGCGACCATTCTTGCTCTGTAACTGTCTTCATTTTCCAAGCCTCAGTTTTTCTCCTGTGTTGACTCTGTTTTGCCAAGAGCCTTGTCCCAGCAAAGAGTCTGGCTGGTTGGATCTTAGAGCAGACCCGCAGAGGATCATCCTGCTTCACACCAGCCGGCTGGGGCAAGGCAGTCATCGCACCTGTGTAATCCCTTCGTTCGGCTCAGCACCCAGTGTGGGCAGACCACTGAGAATGCTTGAGTCAATTGTGTGTATGTTTATGTGTGGTGTTTCATGTGTTTATGTGGGTGTGTGTTCCCATATGTGGAAGGCAAAAGAAGAAGTTGGGTGTCTTCCTGTATCACTCTCCACGTTCTTTTCCACTTGAGACAGGGTTTCTTATTGAACTTAAACCACCACCCCCCCACTCCCCAGATGAGCTATTTGAGCTATGCCTGTCTCCTGTCAATACTGGGGTTACAGGCACTCATACTGGAGCTCAGGTCTTATAGTTGCATAGTATGAGTCTTGTCCATAAAACTATCTCCCAGCCCCTGTTACAGAAACCCTTGTTCTTATGTGAAGGTCACTTCTATTGTCTGGAGAGCTCATCTCAGTGGAAAAGCTCATCTGCATACCTCAAAGGTATTTCCTTTCAGGCTAAGGCTGAGGTGATGGAGATCAGGAGTGAATTAGTCTTCAGTTAGTGTCTTAGTTCAGGTTTTGTTGCTACAGATAGCTGAACACCAGAGATAGGGTAGAAATTAAGAAAGAACAGAGCGGTATTCATCTCACAGTTCCAGAGGACTTGAAGATCAAGGTGAAAACTGGTAAATGCTGAAGGCCTTTCTTTAGGCTGTGCAAGTTCAACCCAGAAAGACAGATGAACACCAGAGAAAGACGGGAAGCAGAAGGAGATAGGACTCACTTTACTCACGCTAGAGATAATTAACCCTTTTGTGACGGCACCGATCTATCCTGGAGGGCTCTTGTCTCATAACCCACCCTTTTCTTCATCATCAGAATGGCACCACATTTCAACATGGGCTTTGAAGGGTACATTTAAACCACAGCTGTCACCTGTATGCCCTCTTGGACCTACAGAGAAGGGGCACTTAATACTCCCCATTTTAAGCTCCAACCTTTCTCCCCTTTAGTGACAGCATCACCCGTCCCTTTCCAGTGACTAGCAATAATGCTGGGCTTGGTCCTGTTGCCTTGTTCCTTGCTCACTCATGAGCTCCCCCTCTGGAGCAAATTCTGGTCTCTGGGAGGGATCAATGGGCTTGATGCAGAGGTCATGGGCTGATGTTGTCACCTGCTCTAACTGACCAACTATTTGACCTCATTTCCTTGAAGTGAAGAGCAAGGGAATCCTAGATTCACAGCTGCCTGACATGATCTTCTTGGGAGCAGGTACAGAAAAACACTCGTTTTCTACTCCAAAGCCTCAAACAGAGGTAGGCTAACATATCAACCGTTTGCCCCTTAGGTTACTTATTAAGTGAGCTTAATGGTGGTTAGGGTAATTTAGATAACTTGTTGTCTTGAAGTTGATTTCATATTTGCTTAAAACAGCATTGTCCTCTCATCAGAAAGGCCTGTCATCTGTGCAGAGCAGGGTAATCTTCCATATTCTTCTTCTTTTTTTGAGTCTAGCTTTTATGTTGTCCAGTCTAGCCTCTGACTCTCTGTGTGGCCTTAAATTCTTGACCCTCTTGACTCTACTTCTGGAGTATTGGAATTATAGGCATGTGTTACTATGCTTGTTTAAAAATATTTATTAGTGTTTGATAGTTTCATGCATGTATATTATGGAGTCCTTATCATCATTCCCATTCCCCCTCCCCTCCTCCTTTGCCTCCTCCCCTCTCCCTCCTCCCTCCCTCCTTCCCCATTCCCCCTCTCCTCTCCCATGATTGAATACTCTATTCCCAGTTGGTGGAATTGTTTGGGAAGGATTAGGAGGTATGGCCTTGTTGGAGGAGCTGTGACACTGGTTTGAGGTTTCAAAAGCATGCACCATTCCCAGTTAGCTCTCTGCCTTGTGCTTGTGGATCAGTTGTGAGCCCTCAGCTGCAACCCCAGCACTGCTGCTACACTTCCCACCAAGATGTTTGTGCACTCACCTTCTGAAACTGTAAGCCCCGATTAGACACTTTTTTTTCTAAAAGTTTCCTTGGTCATGGTATCTGTTCATAGTAATAAGACAGCCTCTTCTCCATAGGGTTTGTCTACCATGCCTGGAGTCCATGACTCTATAGCTTTCTCTGAGGCAGTAGAAGGTCCCATAGCTTCACTAGCAAGCACAGGCTGCATGAAGAAGGAAGAAGTTCCTATCTGTGTAATGTTTACCTCTCTGAAGAAATGCTGGTTACAGTTTGAGCTTCTCTACTACCCCAGGGAGGGCTAACTTTCTTTTAAGTTCTGGCCTCCATCCTCCTCAAGACCAAGGGCATGGGGAAAGAGAAGGAGAAAAGACACACAGTTTAATTGATGCCTAAGCTTGGTTTGTCTTTATGGAATACCATTGTCCTGGCAATGGACAATAGGCATTGATTTCTTATAAGACCAGAGTTTTGGAAGTCCCAAAGCAAGATGCTAAGAGATTGTGGGGGAGAGCATGTTCCTTGCTGTGGCAGAGAGAGGGAGAGAGGAAGAGAGGGAGAGAGACAGAGAGAGAGAGAGAGAGAGAGAGAGA
>NW_022196904.1:58606850-58644164 GCF_008632895.1 Mastomys coucha
AGAGAGAGAGAGAGAGAGAGACAGAGACAGAGACACACAGAGAGAGACAGAGAGAGAGACAGAGAGGGAGAGAGACAGAGAGAGACACACAGAGAGACACAGAGAGAGACAGAGAGACAGAGAGAGAGACAGACAGACAGATAGACTGAAGCTTAGCACCTGAGCACCTGTTTCTCAGAGGCCTTGAGCTGTGGCCCTTCAAGTCCTTCATGAATCTCTGGTTTCTTATACTTCTGATATCTTCATGGCCGAGTGGTTCAGCTACATCTTTGCATGAGCTAGGAAGCTGGTGATCTAGAGAGAAGACCGGGTTTGCCTTTAAAGAGGCATGGTTAGCTTGCTTTTTTTCTCCTGCAGCACTATTGCTGTGTGTGATTTGTATGACAGAGGCTTTCAAGAAATCTTGCTGGCTGAGTCATGGGAAAGAAGGTGACCTACACATGCCTTCTGGAAATGCCCCAATAAGCCCTGTTATTCCATTCTACAGTCAATTGTGGAACGGGCCTTTGGGCATTAATCCCAAAAGGGCAGTAAAGGGAGAGGGCCATGTAATTTTATCGTCTCTGACCCTGGTCAAAGCCAGCTTCCTTGCCTCCGTCCTTGTCTCTGCCTCATTGCTCCTGGGTTCGTTCCTCACACAGCTGTGGGATCACACTAATAGCCCCTGGATCTTAATTTTAAACACTAATACTTGTTTCCAGGGTAATTTCATCTGTCAGGGACACAAAGGATGTGAAATATAACATTCGCTATTGAAAAGGGAATATAAAGGATCTCACTGGCAGCATTCAGTTTAGGAAACACAATTCAATGCAGTCATCTTCATCTGTGTATGGTTCAGGGATTAAATGTTGGGGGAAAGAACCCAGGACATAAAATGTTTTCACCTATTCTGCCAAGCCTGCTAGCGTCATTCAGATGTTAAATATTTGCAGGAGGGTGGAGCCCTCTAGGCCTGGATGTTTTGTCATTTGAGTGAAACTAGCTCAAATAAAAAGGGGACAGTCAGGAGCCCCAGCTTGAGAAGGATGTCAGTGTGGATGGGGTTAGAGGTCCCCATTTTATTGAAACCATTATTTCCACATTGGGGTTCTAAGGAAAGAACCTGCAGTATGTGTAATTCCACCATGTAAAAGTGGCATAGAAACCCTTCATTTCCCAAAATAGAGGCTGTATTTAAGGCTGCTAAGATGCACCTCTCTAGATGTCCAGCTCAGTCTTCATGTGGGTCCTGAACACCTGGCCAGGGCTGTCCCAAAAGCTGTTGCCTGTACATGGGATATGGTCTTCTAGCTGGGCTGCCTTGTCTGGCCTCAGTGGGAGAGGATGCACCTAGCCTCATAGAGACTTGAGGTACCAGGGTTGGGGGATTCTCCGGGGGGTGGGGGTGGGGAGCCCAGCTGCTCAAAGCAGAAGGAGATGGAGGATGGGGGGAGAATTGTGGGAGGATGTGATGGAGAGGGGGCAGTGAGTGGGATATAAAATAAATAAGTAAACTACTACTAATATTACATAATAAAAAACAATTATTTAAATCAAACTCCCCCCTTTTTTTGATGAGTGCATGTTGTTTATTCAAGAGCCATTTAGTGTTTGCTTCAGTAATACATCTGTTGTGTACCACTTAAACCCAGCCTTCCCCTTCTCCTTCCCTTCCCTCCCTAACTCTTTCTCTTTCTGTAGCAATCACTATTCTACACTTGTTAACTTTTCTTCTTTTAAACTTTCATATTAAGGAGAGAACACACAGTCCATCTCTTCCTATGCATGCTTCACTTACTTCATATGATGGTCCACACACACTTCCACCCATTGGCTCTAGATGCTAGCACGTCACTTTTGTTTCAAGCTAATACTTCATTACGTACATTTGCACGTTTTCTTGTCCCCTCCCCTTTTTTGAGATGGGATCTTTTATAGTCTAAGCTGGTCTCAAATGCCAATGAGGTCAACAAGATCTTGAGCTTTCGATTCTCCTGTTTCTACCTGCCAAGTGCTGAGGTTACCGGAGGGTGCTACCACACTTAGTATTTTAATGCAGTGCTGGAGATGACTCTCAAGGCCTCCTGGATGCTAGGCAAGCCTTCTACCGACAGAGCTATCTTCCCAGTAATTCTGTGCGTTTTTAATCTGCCCATTCATTGCCAAGAAACTTGGGGTCATTTCCTATCTCAGCCTTGTGAATATTGTGATGGCCAATGGCTGTGCAGGAATTTACTGGAAAGCTGATTTCATTTCATTTCATTCGTATATTTAACTAGGAGGAAGAGAAGAAGGAGAACTGGGTCACACAGTAGGTTGATTCATAGTGCTTATAAAAGCTATATATTCCTAATGGCTGAAATAATTTATATTCCCACCAGCAGAATGCAAGGGCTCCCTTTTATCCACATCCCAACAACATTTAGTATTTATTTAATATTAGATAGCCATTATATCTGGGATGACATACTGCTGAGTTTTGATTTGCATCTCTCTAATGTTTAGTGAGATCTAGCAGATTCTATTGTTATATATATATATATATATGTATATATATATATATATATATATATGTGTATATGTATATGTACTACACACACACATACATATACATTTTTTTTGAAAGGTGTCTTGTTTTGGTTAGGGTTTCTATGATGAAACACCATGACTAAAGAAGCTTGAGCAGAAAAGGATAATTTTGGCTTACACTTCCACAGCACTGTTCATCATTGAAAGAAGTCAGGACAGGAACTCAAACGGCAGGACTGTGAAGTGTGGAGGCAAGAGCTGATACAGAGGCCATGGAGGGGTGCTACTTACTGGCTTGTGCCTTATGACTTGCTCATTCTGTTTTCTTATAGAACTCAGGACCACCAGCCCAGGGATGGGACCACCCACAATAGGTTGGGTCCTCCCCAGTCAGTCATTAATTAAGCAAATGCCCTGTAGGCTTGCCTACAGATCTTATGGAAGCAATTTCCTTAAATGGAGGTTTTCTCCTCTCAGATGACTAGCTTATGTCAAGTTGACATAAAACTATCCAGCACATTTCTATTCAGATTATTTGGTCATTTTGAAAACTTGAAGCAGAGAAGAGGAGAGTTGGGGGAGGGGAGAGAAGAGAGAGATGGGAAGGGAGGAAGGGGAAAGGAGGGGGGGCAGGAACAAGATATACCAATGAACCTGCTCTCAGACAGAGAAGAAAGAGAGAGGGGACAGGGACAAGATATATCCATGTATCCACCCTCAGTGACCTGCTCCCTCTAATTACCCCACCTAAGGTTCTAGAACCTCCCAAAATAGCACCACCAGCCAGACATCTAGACTTTAACACACTCTAATGTCTCTAAGGACATTTCATATTCAAATCATAGTATTAGCATGTTTTGCTGTTAAGTTTTTATACTTCCATATATATGTATATACATACATATATATATATATATATATATATATATATATATATACACACACATTCACACTTCCACCCCATTTTATATGGTCTAAATATTAATCCTTTGTCAGATGAATAATTTGTCTGCCTGCAGTCTCCACAAGTTAGACAAGAGGATATGCTAGTAGGGAAATGATGTGCACCTTCCTATTACACAAAGGAGGGGCCATGCCAATTCCATGAGTCCTATGCCAATCTCCAGGAATGGGTGGACATCCGGTGTCTCCCAGTTCTTAAGGTAACATCTTATCTTATGGTTCTGAAAGAGGGTCCTCTGAGAATTGAGATCAGGACTTCCTATAGAAATGCCTCAAACATAAAGAAGAAATCCTTATTAAACCATGTCTTAGTTAGGGTTTCATTGCTATGAAGAGATATCATAACAATGACAACTCTTATAAAAAAAAAAACATTTCATTGGGGCTGACTTACAGGCTCAGAAGTTTAGTCTGTTATAGTCATAGTGGGAAACATGGCAGAGTGCCAGCAGGCATGGTGCTGGAAAAGGAGCTGAGAGTTCGCCATCTTTATCCAAAGGCAGCAGAAGGAGACTGTGAATCACACTGATGTAGCTTGAGTATAGGCGACCTCGGCGACCTCAAAACCTACCCTACGGTGACATACTTCCTCCAGCAAGACCACACATCCTAATAATGCCATTCTCTATGGGGCAAGCATTCAAACTCATAAATATATTCAAACCATCACACCTTGATGATATGTCAAGATCACTTAATTTCTACCAACCCCAATACTATATTTTAATAGAAAACATTTAGGGAAAGATAGGCTTCTCAACTTTCCTTATTGTCAGGCTGTAGTGTACAGAGATGGCTGGGAACAATTCTATAAATAAAACTCTGTTAGCGCAATTAAACATGTATATTGATCAGTCTTAATTAAAACAGCAAAAGGGACCAGGGAAAATTAGAACAAGATTTAAGTAACCATCCCTTTTGTTAACCAGTTATTTTAACAACTTAACATATAATATATGATATAATAGTAAATTAGAAATAAAATAAGACTGGGGATGCAGCTCACTGGTAGAGCATTTGCCTGTGGTATGCATGGCCCTGACTTTATCTCCAGAAATATGCACCCATGGGAAAAAAAAGAAGGTAAGCTGAATAATATAACTTAAAAAGAAAACAAATAGCACATAAGCAAAAGAGTAAATAAGATTTTATGTTTTGTTTTCTTTGTTTTTGTTTTTGTTTTTTTTGAGACAGGGTTTCTCTGTGTAGTTCTGACTATCTTTGAACTTTCTTTGTAAACTAAGCTGGCATTGAACTTAGAGATATCTGCCTGCCTCTGTCTCCCAAGTGCTGGGATTAAATTTGTGTGTTTTTAAAATTATTTATTTATTTAATGTGCATCAGTGTTTACTTGCACGTATGCCTGTGTGAGGGTGTCAGATCCCTTGGAACTGGAGTTACAGACAGTAGGGAGCTGCCATATGTGAGTGCCAGGAATTGAACCTGTGTCCTCTAGAAGAACAGCCAGTGCTCTCAACGAGTGAGCCATGTTTCCAGCCCTGTAAATAAGATCTTAAAACAGAATTTTGGGAATGATTTTTTGACTTCCTTTAATGCCTGGACTTGTAGCTGTGGCATCACCAACTAAGATACAAGGCATTCATTGGTCAGCACAGCTCTCAGTTACCACAGAAACCCAGAACTGATGCATAGAACATGTGACAGAGGAGTACTCAGCCACAGAGGGGACACTGCTATCAGATTCCCTGCCCCCCGAGGCTCAGGGACCATTGCAGAAGAGTTCTCTAAGAGCCAGAGGTCCAGGAGAATCAACAAAAGCAGCGTCTTCTTGACATGACAGCTCTGCTGCACTAATAACTCACAGCAGCCGTGGCTACCTGCTTAAGATGTGCCCAGGATCAAACCAGTCAAGAGCCCAGCATGGAGATGGGAGGACTCACGAGACCCCAACCATGGATGAGGAGCTGTGGACAGTTGATGGATTCTGAGGAAGGGAGAGTCTGCGTTTAGAAGGGTGTGGTCTCTGGAAGGCCAAACACATCCCAGTGAGATGCCCTACAGCCCTGTGTATATGGGCTGCACAAATCGGCCTGGAGAGGTTACAAACCAGCAAACAGAAGAGGACAGAGAGTTAGGAAGGGCCAGGGGAGCTAGGGAGTGGGGTGTGGGCCTGGGAGGAATGGGCCAAAGGGGACGATATAAATATATTGTATACATTGTATGCAGTTCTTAAAGAATGAATCAAAATATATCAAAAAATGAATTGTGAGAAACAAAAAGATGTTGAATATTTGAGTTACAGAGAAATAACTCTAATAATGCCTGGGAAGCTTAAGAATCTTAAAGCACAAGAGAAAAACATGTCATGGCTTTTTAGAAAATGGTCATAATGACTGTATTTATCTGTGAGGAATGGTGTGATGTTTTGATTCATGCTTGGGCTGGAGGTTGAGCAAATTAAGGTAATTAGCATATCCATCACATTAAACTTTCATTGTTTCTTTATGACAATCACATTCTGTTAGCTGTTTTGAGATATGGGATGCATGATTATTAAGTATGTAGAGAAGCAGTGGTAGTTAATTTCTATATGGTTATCTCTGGAACTCACACACACACACACACACACACACACACACACACACACACACACACAGCTCATCCCCCTACATATGCAAACATTTTACTAATAAAGTATTTGACAGGAGGAAAGGAAGGGAGGACTTGTTTTGGCCTACAGTTTGAGGGGATGTAATTTGCTAATTGAAAGATGCATGAAAAAGCCTCCCTACTTTGTAAGCCCATTAAAAAAATAATTAAGGTCAGAATGAGAGTTCAGCATTTAAGTGTCCTGCTGCTCTCCCAAAGGGCCTGGGTTCAAGCCTCAGCACCCACATGGTGACTCACAACCATCTGTAACTGCAGTGCCAGGAGATCTGTGCCCTCTTCTGGCCTCTGTGGGTACAACCATGCATGTGACATACAGACATAGGTGCAGAGAAAACACTGATACACATAAAATAAATACATAAAGATATTTAAAAATAATAGTAATTTAAAAAGGAGGTTGAATGGAGGTATGGGGAGGGGGCAATGCTTTTCTTAAAAAACATGGACCATAAAATAAAAATCTAAGTGCCAGGTATGAGAAACTTATACCTTGTCAGTTTGGTCAGAAAGGCTCCAGGTGCTTCACAAACAACACGGGCTATTGCTATTGCTCTTTATTGTCAACTATAAAACTAAAGCAAGACTCCATTGTTGAAAACACAACACACACTAATTATAGGACATAGAGAAATCAAACTGGAACCCACCTGGAAATCACTTCCTTGGTGGCTGGATTTCATAGTGCCCAAGGTTCTGCAGTTCACATCTGGAGAAATCACTAATGTGTTTATCCAGCAGTGAAGCCTGCATGCTGCAGTACTGACCCACCAGATAAAATGTACGCAAGGCAGTGCCACAGTGAGTGGCATGCCTGTTACAGGGGTAACCAACTGTGGAGACTTTCATGGGAAATGTCCCTCCTAGTTTTGGGCTTTTGAACACTTGGTCCCCAGCTGGTGGTGCTGTCTGGGAAAGTTTCAGAGGCACAGACTTGCTGAAGGAAGTGCATCACTAGGGGCGGGCTTTGAGATTAAGAAACTTTGCTGAGCTCGGGTTAGCTCTCTCTGCT
Source organism: Mastomys coucha (assembly GCF_008632895.1). NCBI lineage: Eukaryota > Metazoa > Chordata > Mammalia > Rodentia > Muridae > Mastomys > Mastomys coucha. The sequence continues at coordinate 58,613,965 of NW_022196904.1, forward strand.
TTATGCTTGTGGTTCAAAATGTGAGCTCTCGGTTTTCTTGCTTCCAGACACAGTGCCTGTTACTCGCTGCTATGATGTCCCTGCCATTATGGAACTGTCGGGCAAAAGATATGCTTTCTTCTATAAGTTACCCGGTCAGGATATTTTGTCATAGCAAAAAAAAAAAAAAAAAAAAAAAAAAAAAAAAAAAAAAAAAAGAAAGAAAGAAAGAAAGAAAAAAAGTAAGTGATAAATGAAAGGATTGCTCTGTAGGAGGGAGTTAATGTCTGGTGCTGTAAATCTAGTCCAAAGCCCATGGCTGTGAGGTCATAGGTCTTAGTGGAGGGCCTGCTGCTACTGCTGCTGCTTTGCTAAATAGGCCTGTTGTCAAACAGCCTCTAAATACTTAGGTTTATACTTACACATTAATGATTTGGTCACAGAAGCTTCTTTTTGTAAGGGCCAGCAGTCAGTGTAGAGACACATAACTGCTCAAAGTGCTGAGAATAAATGACTAAGGGCCAGGTCCTCGATGGAGCATCTGTGACATCCCCTGCAAGGCTCAGGGAACATCACCAAAGAGAGGGCAGAAAGATTGTAAGAGCCAGAGGGTGGGGGAGCATGCTATGAATCGTTGTCTTCTGGACCTGACATGACCTTTGCACTCACGAACACACAGCAACTATGGTTACCCACATAAGATCTGCAGTCAGCCATGCTAGCATAGATGAGGTGGGGCTCATGATGCCTGTGCACCTACAAAGAAGCTTCTGGAAAGGGATGCTGTCTGGAGGAGGGAGAATCAACTTGATTTGGACAGCTCTGTGTCTGCCTACGCTCACGCAGGTAGCGCTAATTGGATTTAGTGAGTTATAAAAGACCAGACAATGCGAAGAAGGGTGGGCACTGCTGTGTGGGTCTGAGGAGACTAGGAGAGGAGAGTTGGGGTGGGCAATATCAAGGTATATATATGTATCAAATTGTCAAGGAACAAGTTAAAAAAAGTTTTTAAAAATGAAAGCAGGGCATGGTGGTACTTGCAGCCCCAGTGCTAGGGTGGGTGGGTATATACCTGGCTTGCTGGACAGGTAGCCAGTGAGAAATCTGGTCTGAAAAAAGAAGACAAAGGAGAAGAAGAGAAGGAGGAGAAGAAGGAGGGAGAGGAGGAAGAGGAGGAAGGAGGAGAAGGAAGAGGAGGAAGAAGAGAAAGAGGAGGAAGAGGAGGAAGAAGAGAAAGAGGAGGAAGAGGAGGAAGAGGAGGAAGAAGGAGGAGGAGGAAGAGGAGGAAGAGGAGGAAGAAGAGGAAGAAGAGGAGCAAGAGGAGGAAGAGAAAGGAAGAACAGAAAACTGGATGGCACCTGAGAAGTCACAGCCATTGCAGGATGTGCACATGCACTTGCACACACACAAACTGAACAGCTTCCTCAGGCATTTGTGCTGCTTTCTCTGTTTGATGCAGATGTCAAATACACATATGGATGGAACTACACATGAATGCAAAAGACAATCTGTGCTTCAGCTGGTATGTTTTGTAAAAGACACGCCTCCCACCCCCCCGCCCCCCCAACTGTATGTGTCTCTCTCTGTGTGTGTCTGTGTGTGTTGTCTGTGTCCACTGTTGTGCATGCATGCCCTCTGGAGGCTGGAGGCTCAGATTCACCTGAGGACCCACTGAGTGTGGATGTGTGATTTCTTCCACATGTGTGTCAATTAACAACTCGATGCTCTGCACATGTGCGTTTCGCTGCCTAATATCTTCATTTTTCAACTGCTTGGTTTCAGACTTGGAAAAGCTGTGCTTGATGTTGAAAGCTAAGTTCACACCATGCAGGGTATTTTAAAACTCAGCATCTGATGCCTGAAGTGTGAAGAAAAAAAAATCCTTCTTCCTTTCTGTGAGCACCAAATGCTGGAAAGCTTTTTTTTTTTCTTCACTAACTGGAGAACATACAAGTCTATCAAAGGCTGATATGCACTATCTGTTGTTACAGAGTGTGCTTGGAAATTATCCCTGCTATTTCAGTGATGAAACAGGTCATTAAAGCTCTGGTTTGGAAGAGAAGTGGTCCGCATGTGTAATGCCAGGGAAGATATCTTGAGGAGAGATGATTCACATGCAATCAATAAAATGGTTGTGTTTAAATTTTTAAGCAAATTACATATTTACACACACTTCAAGGCTTATAGAATGAAAGGATACAAAGAACATGTGAGGTGCTGGAGAGATGATGGCTCAATGGTTGGGAGTGTGTACTGCTCTTGAGAAAGACCTGAATTCAGTACCAAGTTTCTCTATCAGGCAGCTGTAACTCCAGCTGTGAGAGCTCCAAGTGTTCTAAGGCCCTCTTCCAGACATTTCAGGGGGGTGGGTACTGCATTCACATGCACATATCTCTGTCCCTACATAATACATACATACATATGTACATACATACATATATACATACATATATACACACACATGCATACATATACACATGTATATGTGCATATGTTCACACACACATATAGTTCAAAATAAAACAAATCTTTAAGACAATATGCTCCAGGGAATCTGGGATAAAGGAAGATGGGTAAGGGAGGAATGCAGGCAGGTTACCTCATAGCAATGATTACAGTTGGTGGCCTTCTGTTCACAGTCAAGTCTTTAGCCCCTGAAAAATAATTCAAGGAAAAAAAGAGCAGCTGTATTGAGAATACACAGATGTTTTCTTGACATTATTCCCTAAGCAATACAGCACTACACTGCTTACTGTATTGGGTATTTCAAATCATCTAAAATTGTTAAGGTAGAGGGTAGAACACATGCTAGTTCTTTGCAAACATTATAACTTTATTACTTACTGATTTTTTTCAGTGTCAGGGACAGACCTTACATGTACTACTGATAAACTCTGCCCTCAACCAACCATACCCTATTTTCCAGGTACAGGATTTTTTTGTGTAATGATATGGGGTACCCTGGAACCAACCCTCCATAGGGCATAGATATTGGGGGATAACAGACCATTTGAATCTATGTTGGAATGCTCATGACTGTTGGAACTGTACCACGTTAGAAAGTCCTTCCTTCTCCGGTGGTCCTCTTCTCTTCTTTTTTTCTTTTTAATTTTTTTATTAAATATTTTCTTTACATTTCAAATGTTATCCCTGTTCCTTGTTTCCCCTTTGAAAACCCCCTATCCCATTTCCTTTCCCCATGCTCACTAACCCACCCACTCTCGCTTCCCTGTCCAGGCAATCCCCTATACTGGGGCATTGAGCCTTCACAGGGCCAAGGACCACTCTTTCCATTGATGTCCTACAGGGTCATCCTCTGCTACATATGCAGTTGGAGCCATGGGTCCCTCCATGTGTACTCTTTGGTTGGTTGTTTAGTCCCTGGGAGCTCTGGGGGTACTGGTTGGTTCATATTGTTGTTCCTCCTATGGGGCTGCAAACCCCTTCAGCTCCTTGGGTCCTTTCTCTAGCTCCTCCATTGGGGACTCTGTGCTCAGTCCAATGATTGGCTCAGAGCATCCACCTCTGAATTTGTCAGGCACTGGCAGAGTCTCTCAGGAGACAGCTATATCAGGCTCCTGTCAGCAAGCCCTTGTTAGCATCCACAATAATGTCTGGGTTTGGTAACTGTATATGGGATGGATCCCCAGGTGTGGCAGTTTCTGGATGGCCTTTCCTTCAGTTTCTGCTCCACACTTTGCCTCTATATCTCCTCCCATGGATATTTCTAAGAAGGACCAAAGTATTCACACTTTGGTCTTCCTCCTTGAGTTTCTTGTGGTTTGTGGTTTGTACTTTGTGTATTCTGATCTTCTGGGCTAATAACCACTTATCAGAGAGAGCATACCATGTGTGTTCTTTTGTGATTGGGTTACCTCACTCAGGATGATATTCTCCAGGTCCATCCATTTCCCTAAGAATTTCATAAATTCATTGTTTTTAATAGCTGAGTAGTACTCCATTGTGTAGATGTACCACCATTTCTGTATCCACTCCTCTGTTGAGGGACATCTGGGTTGTTTCCAGCTTCTGGCTATTATAAATAAGATTGCTATGAAGCATGTGTCCTTATTACATGTTGTAGCATATTTTGGGTATATGCCTGGGAGTGGTATAGTTGGGTCCTCAGGTAGAACTATGTCCAATTTTCTGAGGTACCACCAAACTGACTTCCAGAGTGGTTGTACCAGCTTTCAATCACACAGCAATGGAGGAGTGTTCCTCTTTCTCCACATCCTCGCCAGCATCTGCTGTCACCTGAGTTTTTGATCTTATCCATTCTGACTGGTTTGAGGTGGAATCTCAGGGTTTTTTGATTTGCATTTCCCTGATGACTAAGGATGTTGAACATTTCTTTAGGTGCTTCTCGGACATTTGATATTCTTGTCAGAGCGACATTTGAGCGGAAGGCTCTTCCTTCCCTCACTTCTATCCTGCTCCCTGGAAGTCTCTGGTGGGTGTGTTCTTTCAGAAGAACACATGCATACCCATCATCCACCCTGAGCCTGTGGCTCTCTATTTCCAGCTAGCTCCTGGGGATCCTATAGTAGATATGTGGGAGGAGGACTTGTTCCTTTAGGTTTATTGCACACAGGTGTTCTAAGCAGTATGTATGTAGCATGACTGAGAAAAGAATTCTTCATGTTCATCTTTGTTACTTCCCAAGGATCCTACACAGCCTAGTGAATTTCCTATAGAATGAGCTGAGAGGAGGCTGTGTTTTTAAAATGTGTATTAGTGGTATGTGTATTTACACATACCACGTGCCTGGTGCCAGTGGAGGCCAGAAGAGGGTATTGTATCCCACGGAACTCTGGTTACAGTTAGTTGTGAGCCATCATGTGGGTTCTGTAAACTGAACCTAGGTCTTCTGCAAGAGTAGACAGTGATAACCACACTGAGCTATCTATCGCTCCAGTCTCAAGGTGACAGTTCTTAAAGAAAATTAGAGCAGGGACATTTTGCTTCACATACTTTACAGACAATAAATCCTGTGTTTGCAGGGGCCAAGTCTGCCTGCACTTAGAGTCATTCAGAGAATAGGTCATTAAAAAAAAATTATACATTCAACTGTGCTGTGCCCAATAGGGTGAAAGACATTTTTTAAAGTACCAGTTGCATGAAGATGATAGAGCTCTGAGGCATAGTCTTCAGTCCTCAAACCTTCTGTGGTTAAGATGCCAACAAAGGCGGCAGGGTGATGGAGGGAGTGTGAGTCAGTCTTCTGTCATTGTAACATGATGCTCAAGATAACTTAAAAGGAGGGAGAGCTTTTCTTGGCTCCTTGTTTCAGGGGCCTTCATCTGTGGTCATGTAGTATATGTGGGTGTGTGCACATGTGTTTGTGCATGTAGAGGCCAGAGGTTGATGTTGGAGTGTCTTCTATTGCTCTCTGCTTTATGTTTTGAAACAGGGTCTTCCAGTGAACCTGGAACTCACTGATAGTCTAGACCAGCCGGCAAGGGACCTCCCACCTTTGCCTCCCCAGAGTTGGGATTTGGGGTATGTATGACTCCATTGTGGGAGCTGGGACTTGAACTCAGGTCCTCATGCTGTTGTAGTAAGCCCTTTCTGCACTGGACCATTTCCCCCGCCTTTTACAATCCAGCGTGTTTACACTTAGTTTTCCTTGCTCTTGCCTTGGGCCTAATTGGCTTACAGCACCCACTGTGTCATATACAGCCCCACGACTGTGCCCACCAGCTTCCACTGAAGGAAGCTTTCTCTTACCTAGCCTGTATAGCTTGTGAATAGGCAAGGTATAACCAACAGTGTGTTGTCTTGAAGCAAGTAGCATCTGGGCTAGATTTTCTACAGCAGGCCTTTGTGCACAAGCTTGTGAAACACCAGTGGAAAAAAAAATAACCTTATCGCAAATTAAAAGAACAATCTTTAGAAAATAGTTGAAACGTAAGGTTAATTGGAGCCAGAAATGTCAAATTAATGCAGCAATGCACCGGGGAGACTGCCCTGGCCTTTGTGCACAGAACCCGTGCGCATGACAAGGGAAGCCGGGAACGACATAATAGGATTTTAGGGGGTCCCCTGTCATATTAAACAGGCTCTGCAATTAATTTCTTGCTGCCACGTTATTTTCATTGGCCTATATTTTCTCTGACCTCTTGCATTTTTTTTTTCAGCTACCAATGCGGGGCAAGTGGGACTGAGGACTGAAACAAAAAAAAAAATCTTCAAAAACTGTTTTGACTGAAAATCCGTAGCAATGCAATAAAAACAGCCTTAGGATGGGTGAGCTGTCTGGTGCCCTTGGGGTGATCTGGGGTTCAGAGATGCTGACCTGGCCTTCTCTGCTCAGCGACATACCTCCTCCATCTCATCCTCCTTCTGAATCTCGCAGGTCTTCTCTTTCAGGGAAGTCTTGGGATTCTGAGAGGAGGATGGTGGCCTTTTAGGCCAAGTTCTTTCATTTGTTGAGAGTGAGACACAGACCAAGCAATCTTTTAAAAGCATCACCTTATTTAATCTTCATCCAAACCCTTTGAGGGGATATTCTATGATCGTAGACATTTCTAGAAGGAGGAAATGGAGGCACAGAGTGGTGAGCTGCTTGGCCAGAGATATACAGGTAGTGAATGTCCCAGACTCTGGGATTTGTACACAAGCGTCTTGGTTCCAGAGATTGTGTGCTTAATAGAGTGTCCTGCTTTCTTCTCTTCACCATGGAATTGAGATTCACCTGGAGTGTCTGCTGGACATATAATCAATTTTGTATTTATTTACTATATTTGTGTATGCACATGTACCCTCTCTCTCCTGTTTCTTATTGCCTCTATCCCCCTGTCTGTCTCTGTCTCTCTGTCTCTCCCTATCTCCCTCTGTCTCTGCCTGTTTCCATCTCTGTCTTTGTCTGTCTGTCTCTCTCTGTCTCTCTCTCTCTTTGGGTGCATATGTGTAAGTGCATGATCATGTGTCTACATGTAGAGGCCAGGATACTATCCCAAGAGTCTTCCTCAGTTGCCTTCTTCCTTACTTTTTTAGGCAAGGTCTCTCACTGAACTTGGAACTCTCGAATTTGGCTAGAATAACTGGTCAGTAAGCCCCAGGGACCCTTCTGTCTCTGCTTTCCTAGTCTTGAGATTATAACTATGAGCCACCACTTCCAGCTTTTATGTGGGCACTGGAGATCTGACTCAGGTCTTCATGTTTACAAAGTAGACATGCTACTCACTAATCCGTGTCCCAAGTCCTATTATTTGTTATTTCTGTCCTATGCCAGTGCACTGGTTTTATGCTATTTTGCAACTCCTTGTGAGTATATAATAATTTCAGTTTAAAAAGTAGACATCGAAGTAAAGTTTGCTGTCAGTCTGGTACATCAGCTTGACCTTTGCAGATGGTCAGATTGTGATGTACCTGGTAAGGATGTTACTAGGGAGCCTTCCAAGATGGCCTCAGCTACAAAGCCCTACTCACCATTACAGGAAAATAAAATCCTGTTTACCAGCAAAATGATCTGGTAGCAATAGCACTGAGGTAAGGTTGGTGTCTTATGTCTGGGATTTTATTTATGTAGAGTGATAGCTTAGTCCTTTGTTCTCCTGGGGCAGTGGATGTGTGGGGTACCCAGCATGCAGTGGGGCATGATGATTCTTTCACACATGCCAGCATTGTGTTTTACCGATAAGGAGAGTGGGGCATGGACCTGGTAAGGGACTGTCCAGGCTCATGTTGTGAGTGAACTAGCCAGCACAAGGCTGTTTTTCCAATGGCAATCCCTGACCTTTTACCCCACGGTCTGCTCTCCATGTGAATTAAGTGAAATTGGTCTACAGGAAGCAGAAGGTGTGAAAGTGGCAGTGTTTGCCTGACCCACCTTTACCAGTGTAGCAAAACGAAGTGAACAGTGCGTCCTTGCCTTGAAGGTGTAAACACATGTCTGTGTTGAGATTTTAAGAATTAATTTAACAAAATGCCCGAGCAACTTATTAAACAAGTGGGTATGTCTGACGTTAGGATTGATTTATTTTTTTTCTTGCAGGGCATACTCTGCATATTTAAATGAGATAAAGAACTGTAAAGCTTCCTAAAGGTGGGAACTGGGGGATGGTGATGTGGGTAATAGGTCTTACCAAGCAAGGTGGGGCCTGGCAGCCCATCCTCAACACCATCTCTGTGCATCTCTCCTTGGCATTTCTTCTGGGAGATGGAGGATGATATAGGAGAAGCCCCAAAGCTCCCAGTCCATCTTGGTGAGTACATCCACCCATTCACTGTTCATACACATTGTATATGCATGCTTACACAAACCTTGTTACGGTGGGTTCTTTAGAAAGATTACATGTCTCTGGATATTCTTTGGTTGGACTTATGGTAGGGAATGGAAAAATCTTCACATACTTTTTAGAAGCTAGAAGCACGGATTCTGAGGACCATTGCTGGACTCTGCTCTTCTTTAGAAGCCTTGGCATGCTGGCAGCCTGTCCCTACGGTAGTTCATGCTACACCGTCCAGCCTTACTATGTGTCACACAGTGTGATCAGTCTTGTACCTCAGAAGACATGCGTGATTTTCAACTCTAGCAAGTTTGCTGCCTTACCACAGTGCCCCTCAGGGGATTCCTAACCCCCACCAAGGACCGAATGGAGAGTTGTCACTCTCTATTTCTCAAAGGTCAAAGTGAAGACTTGGCGGCATACTGGCCACCACCTAGTAGAATAGATATTGCTTTCTCTACTTTGCCATGGAGGAAGCTCCAAAGGGTTGGTTTGCTGAGGACCAAGAAATCCTGTCTTCCAATTGTAAGTACAGTTCTCATTCCTACATACTGTAATGAATTCTCTGATACATGTTTCTTTTGGATGTGTGATGAAGTCAGAGATGAGAAGATTTTTAGTTTCCTTACAAGTTTCTGAAGTTGTATTTTCTGTGTGGATATATTTCTATTTATTGGCACATACTACTTAATGTATGGTGAGAGCTGATTTAAATTTAGAAAATACTAATTATTATATTTTTGGATTGTTGGGGATTGAATTCCAGTTTTACACATACAAAACAAGTGCTTCACCATTGACTAGTACCCACTCCCCCAGATGTTCACATCTTATATGAAATGTGTAGTTGACAATCCACCCAAATTGAAGAACGGGTGTGATTGGGTTTAGCCAACTCAGCAACTCATGATCTCTTAGGAGACATAAAACAACATAAAGATAAGTACATACAGTTGCATACTTCCAGCAGTTTGGCATCCACGGAGAATATAGGATTCAGAATTATCTTTCAATCAGTTTTTAACCCTCCCCCTACTATTTTTCCTAATTGTTTGTATTTTCAGGATACTGAGATGATGAAGGATGTAGCTGTAACATGGGCAAACCTTTAATTGGCTCTGCCAACCAGGTGGCTAGCTGATGAACCACTGTACTTCAATGGCATAAGCACTGGCTTATAGTTAAATATTTGCACGTGTATCTAATTACCTATGCAAAATTGTTCCTGCCAAACAGGAGTCTGGTTGAGCCTTGGCATCCAACATGCATTAATATTTTAAACTGTTGCAAACACTTGGTGCTGTAGATCCAATTTTACTAATGTGTTTTTTTAAAAACACCTCCCACTGCACTGTGTAATTTTTGCATATCTGTAGCATGCTTAGAATGCTATTGTAAGGTTCTGGGCACCAAGAAATCTGATGGCGTAGCGCAATGCCCAAATAACAGTAAGAGAAAGAAATCAAATGCATCACCAGGTTGTTTGTAGTTTTTCCAAATAATGTAAAAAACTGGTCTGACAGAAAAGACTCTGAATAACCTTTGAACTATTGCCTCAGACTATAGGAGTGGGTCAGCCAAGCAAGGTGGGGAGAATGAAATCACCCGCAATGGCCAAGCTTTGATCCCTGAACAAAGGCCCTTTGTTTCACATGCACTCGTTGGTCCTGTTCCCAGCTGGGCTAGAGCTGGTACTTTTGGCAGTGGTGGGACAGCTGGGGTTTGAGGAGAATCATCATCTTTCCTAGGGTGATTGGGGAGCTCAGAGCTTGGTCACTAGAAGGCACCTTGCAAGAGACTGAGGCAGTCCAGAATGAAGGAGCAACCAATAGCCAGGGGCAGGGCAGGAAGGACAGGGCAGTAGTGAGCTGTGTGTGGGCTTAGCTTGGTGCCTGCCACTTAAGGGGCTGTTAAAGGCAGCGGCGCGTGAGTCTGTGTTGTGGTGCTATAGCTGCCACTGGATAGTTTGAAAAGAAGAGAAGCTATTTTAGCTCATGATTTCTACAGCTGGAGGATCCAAAGAGCATGGCGTCTTTGTCCTGGAGAGGCCATGTCTGTGCCACAGCATGGATGAGAATGGGAAACAGCCACATGCAGAAACCCTGTTTTGCAAGAACTTGCTTTTGGCTGGAGCGAGATAGCTCAGTGATAGGAGCTCTGTTTGCTCTTCCAGAGGACCTGGGTTCAATCCTAACATGTACACAGCAGCTTACACCCATCTGTAACTCCACCTTCTGGCTTCTTTCATCACTCTACAAACACACATACAGGCAAAACACTCATACCCGTAAAATAATAACATACTTTTAAAAAAATTGCTAACTTGGGAACCAGTGGGCTTGATGAAACCGCTGATCCTTTTTGAAGGCTTTGTCCTCATGACCTAGACCAGACCCCACTTCTTAATGGTACTGTACTTCTGACATGATCCTCTTAGAAAGCAGGCTTCCAGGACATGAACTTTTGGGATAAATATAAAAACCACCTCCATGGTGGGAAGGACAGCTATGATTGTATGGGATGTGAAATCATGAAAGACGATGAAATCAAGCTAAATACTTGGTCCCTGACCTAAAGGATCTTCATGAGGGTCTGTGAAGCACACCAGTAACCACTGAGCCTCTTCTGCCTCAGTGATAAGTGACTCAAGGCTATCACATCTATTCTGCCTGTCCAGGTTCCTTCTTAGAACACTGCCTGTTGCCCAGGATCAGCCCTCACTAGCCCTGACATTTTACTTCTACAAACACTGTGAGGTTAAGTGGATCTGGGAAACATGTGATTTGAGTTTAAAAACAACATTGGTGTAGTTAAATGCTCAGACACCACACTGGGCATCCTGGTATTTCACTTAACAAACATTTGTTATGTCTAGTGGCTTTCCAACCAGATAAAACTTGAGGAGACATTGTTAGCAGCCACTACCAGAATGGAAGTGCTGTTGGCAAATATGATACAGAGGCTGGGATGAGCTACACAGCTTTCAGTGTGGAAGACAATCCCTACTGTAAGGGTCAGCCCCTTAAAGCACTATTGGTTCCGAGGCTGAGAAACCCTGGCTTGGCACCTTTTAGCAGAACAGCGATCAATTAGACTTGATCCATGGCACTGAGAGCCTGTGATGTACAGCAGGTGGCAGGCTGAGGGGTGACAGCCAGAGATTCCTGAAGGCCTCAGGGCTATGTATGTCTAGAGATAGGAGCAGCCAATATGTAGATTGGCACCCAGTCTTCAGAGGGAACAGGTGTTTGCTTTGTTTTTGTTTTTGTTTTTTTTTTCCTGTGCAAAACCCAAGCCAGGTGTTTGCTTCATTGCTGGGACCGGCTCTTCTTTGGCCAGCAGAAGAGAGAATAGTGAGGGGGAAGCACAAATAGAAATAAAAGCTGTGAGAAGAAGAAAAGGGCCAAGAGGAAGAGGTGCTGAGTTCAGAAGCTCATTTTAGATAAAACTTTATGGGTTAAGGACGTTCAGTGGAGAAGCAACAACCTTGGGTTAATGTTTGGAAACCTGCAAATCCTAGGTTAGGGCAAACCCCTAGTCCTTCTCTCACTGCCTCTTCTTTCATTCAAAAGTATATTTTATTGTGAATATTTAAGGTATACAAAACATGATATGGTACATATTTACAAACCATTATTAGTGCACCAAAGTAGCATACCTATGCCACCCATTAGGAGTGCTTAATAAATCCTTGTTGGGGTAATTGGCAATCTGGTCTTGTCTGATGTCATTTATTTTCTAGTATCCTTTTGGAGGGATTATTCTGATGGTGTCACAGGTTTCCAACTGACAGTGTAGCTTGTCCTAGGGAGAGAAGCCTCATTGAGGAGCACTCTGCCAGTGTCTCTCCTCAGATGCAGTATCTCAGACTCGAATGGATTTCTTCAGCCTGATTTGTCATCAGGCTAGTTGCTAAACCCCTGCTTTATGCTGATCTTGAGGTGTAAAGGGCTGGCTACAACTGCCTGGTTAGGAGCTGTAGAAAGCATCCCAGATGTTGTCACACTGGGAACAATGGACTCTTCTCAGTCCACATGCCCTGCAGCCAGCCACCCCGTCTGAGATCCTGTTTGTTTCTCTGAGTCATTTGCTGGGACCCTGTGTCTCAGCTGCAGGTATAGCAACAAGATAGGAGACTGCAGTTAGATCCAAAGTCCATGCTAGGGCAGAAGAGTGTCATAGATGGGGAGGAAAACATGAAAATTCCTGCACTCCAAAGAAAGATTATGTTGGCTTACCCGCTGCATTCCCGCTGAGCACAGTTGTAATTGGAACATATTCTTTGCAAAGTTTATTGGGTCCTGGTGCTACTTGTTGCTGAACTGGTCAATTAATCTATTATTATTATTTTTTAATGAGTTAGGGGATTTCCTTGAGCAGAAAATCACCAGGAAATATGACCAAATGCCCGGAGCCCAGGGAATGGCTGGTCTTTCCTTCTGGTAAACCCCATTTGACAGTTAAAGGAGGAAATGTATGTCTCCCACGACAGGTGGCAAATCAAGCTGGTTTAGAAGGGGGCGAGGAAGGTTGGGCTCTGCTTGGAGGTGATCTTGGGGTGGTCACCACTAAACGGGTCACTTGAATGCAGCAGCTTCAAGTGTAGGAAATGAAGCTATTGAGTTTCCCTGCTGAGAGACAAATGATTTCTATTTAAAAACCTGCTTGTTCTGTGCAGAAACTCCCAATGTAGCAATAATTAATGATATCGGGAGGTTAAGAAAGACCTTCTGTTGGAGTCCCTCTGCTCCAGGCCTGAAATTGGATTAAAGTGAAGATAAACTTAGACATTAAATCTGAGGAGGAAGTCAGTAATTATGTGCGAATGCACATATTTGCAGCTGTTTGAGCGAGCCAGGTTGGAGCCGTGTGGCTGTTCTTGTTCCAGGCATGGGAGGCTCTTGGAGACAATCATTGAGAAGAGGCATCTAAATGGCACTGTAGCCCCAGCTTTTGAAGTTCTGCTGGTGTTTTAGGTAATAGACTCTGTGGCTTTGCTTACTTAATATTTATTCCTAGTTTCCCTTTATTAGCAGATGTTTTTCTCCCCAGGGGACAATGTGCATTCCACAGAATGTAGTCACTCTGAGGTGAGTTAGTCCCAGGATCCCCCTACAGACACACAAACCCACAATGCCCAGGTTGCTGTATGGATCAGCATAGTATTCACACAGAACACACATGCATTACCTACATACTTCACTGTCTAGGTTACTCACAATGTAAATTTTATGTTAATATTTGTTATATAGAGAAATAAGGTCTAGACATGCTTAGCACAGATACAAACGTTCCCTAATATTTTCACTCAGTGATTGGTTGCATCCATGGGGATTCATGGGGAACTCACAAACACAAGCACCCAACTGTGATTTTTCTAGGTGATCTGGCAGATGGGGATGGCCACGAGATGTGGTTCTGGGAAAGTTATTTTCCTGCTAACAAAGGACAGGGTCAGCTTCTATGTACCTTTCCCAGGTGTATGTATCTCCACCTTCACTCATGCCTAGACTATCTGTGAAAAAGCCTGGAAGTTGTACTGCCATTGCATAATCATCGGAATAAAATTTATGCTTTAAGGGTGGGACCACTGGCAGCTATGAGGGCTCTTCATTCTTCATGGTTTCCTTTGCCTACGAGATGGGAAGGAGACAGCTCTTCTTTAGACATTTTAACTGACTAAGCTCCAGGGAGTTATGTTTAGATTTAGAATAAAACCCCTTCCCTGATTTTTGGCATAGAGTCCACACAGTGTATGATAGCATTTGGGAGGACTCTGTGTGAAGCTTGCCTAATTTCCTGCCCCTGACAGGGTGGGCCTGGCCAACAGTGACACATCCTTTGAGCATGGCAAGTGGTGCTGATGGCCTCTGTGGCACACGGCCCACAGATATAGCTCTTTGGGTATTCTCCGAGTCTCTTTACTGTAGCACATATTTACCTCTAGGGACCCAGTTGATTATGCTTGCTCCAGATGGATACTGGGACCACCAGGAGACACCCTGTTTTGATAGCTTTAGAGCTAATGGAATAACAACACAAGTAAAAACACAAAACTTCATTCTTTCTCTGCATATATATGGATGCCCCTGTGTAGAGAGAGAAGGCTCGCTTTGCATTTTACTAGTTGGTCTTAGTTTTAGGATGTCAGTTGCTGTTTGGTTCCAGGAAAGCTGGAGCAGGAATTCATCCCCTGCTTTGTGAAGGGCTTGCCTCACTGGGCACTTGAGGTTCAGAGCTAGGAACCAGGCTTTTGTGATGAGCGGTTCTCCTTAGGTCTGGGCAGTAATGGACAAGAGGCTGGACACCCTTGAAATCCCTCCTCTAGCCATCAGGAGTCATGGCTGCACAGAGTCTCTGGGTCACATGATCAAAGTCTTCCCTTAGTTGAAGGGTCTTGTACTTGGTCTTGTGTCAGCTAAAGCTCATTCCTCCATGAATTTCTTCAAGCAATCTTCACACTTTACATCTCGCTATTTCTTTAGCTTTGTCTCACACGTGAGAAACTGAGCCTTCAAGAGGCTCAGTATGTGAGCACAGTCCAGCAGAGCTGGGCTAACCACTGACAGCAGCATCCTTCACCCTCACAACTTCCACATGGCTTCTCCTCTCCTTTGCTGGGAGCTCAGAAATCACAGAGACTGGTATCTGAGTTGCTAGCATGAGCATGCTTGAAGGTTCTCATCCTCCTGGCTACACAGCTATGTGCCTTCAGACCCCCTTTGCATTGTGAAGCAATGAATTTGGGCCATGAGGAGATAGGACTTTGCTACTTTGGGCATGGTCCATAAAAGGTTCTGTATGATGCAGAGTTTGAACACAGAACATCCAGAAAGGATATGGAGAAGGTTCTGTGGCTAAGTCACATGAGAAAAGTCACATGTGTAGAAGAGGACTTTCTAGCTTCCGTTGTTCTTTTGTGTCTATGATAAGTCTGAGGATATTTGTGTCAGGACCTAGTGTAATGATACTGCCTAATCTAGGCTGTTGGTGTTGCTGATGATGGCAAAGTCCATGTTGGATGTCATAGAGATCATGACTGGTCACCCAGGAAAAGCCCATAACTGTTATTACACCTACTGTGTGATGGGTATGCTAAGAGTGTGGTGGAGACATTTTCTGCATACTTGAGATCCCCGACTCTGTCTCTGAAGATGATGCAGTCTCAAATGGAGGCAAGTAGACACCAAACCACACTTACTAGCTCTCGGCCTTCCATCATCCTCTTATAATGCCTGGAGATTTTCTTAGGGGTTTCCATAAATATAGAACTGAATTTCTCAACACTTGTTTCCTGAATGTAGCTTGTAAAGACTTGTTCCTAAGTTGTGGAAGCAGCCACAGAGATATTCCATACTCCCCAATGTGTTTATGTATCTGTGAGCATTTTCCACACAGAAAATGGATATAGAATACCCACCTCTGCTTTGCTGTGATATTGTGTGGAATGGAATGTGATAAAGTATTTTAAAGTGCCAAGTATCATGCTGGGATCCCAACATGGTCTCTTCTATTTATTAATTGCATATACCTGTCTCTGGAACTTCATCAGAGGGTGGGGCAGGCCTAGAGTTCAAGTGGTGATGGTTTGGTAAGTACTTGTGCTTTGGAAAAATATGGCATCTGACAGGAAATGCATCCAACAACCAGTAAATCACTCAGTGTACTTTTTTTTTTTTTAAGGATAATGAACTATTTGTAGATCAGTTGTAGGCTCAAGAGAAACTGAACACAAAGCATGGGGGGTTTCAGTATACCCTCATCCCTTCCCTTCCATCGACACTCACTGAGTACATTTTGCCACTCACTAATGACAGTGATGTATTTGCCACAACTGATAAGCCTACACTGACACATGATAGCTCAGAGCCCATGGTTGGTGTTAGTGTTCACCCAGTGATTTCCAGTGAATGGCTTTAGAGAAGTTGATAATAGCACATAGCTATCATTATAGTATAAAAATTAAATTAACTGCCTAAAAATATTTCTGCCCCACCTGTTCATTCATCTCCCTTCCCCTAGATTCTTTCCTGTGTTGTTTTCTGGGACTTTACCCTGCCATGTGTGGATGTCTAGTTTTCTAAGTTTTCTAGTGCCACTTGTTGAAAAAAACAATCTTTGGTTTATTTTTTCATTTATTATAGGTCAGCTGATTATATTTATATAGACCCATTCATAGGCTCTACTGCAATGGGTCTCAACCTTCCAAACACTGTGACCTTTTAATGCAGTTCCTCATGTTGTGGTGACCTTCCAATAATAAAATTATTTCATTGCTATCTCACAATGTATTTTGCTACTGTTATAGCTTGTAATGTAAATATTTAATATGAAGGATATTTGTTATGTGACCCCTAAGGGGGTCCCGACTCACAGGTTGAGAGCCACTGCTTTGCATTGTGTTCATTGATTTGCTTTCCTGACTTCCAGGAATATCAGTCTGTCTTGATTAATATAACTTTAAAGTAAATCTTGAAATGGGGTGTGTCAGTTTCCCTGATTATTTTCTTCTGATATGGGCTTTTTTTTTTTTTTAAACTGTGGGTGTAAACTTTAAAATAACTTTGACAGCATCTTCAATTGTTTTGGATATATACATCAAATTGGGAAGAAGGAACAGTGGCTGCTCTTGCCCAGAACTGCTCTGCAAGTCTGCATGGTGGATCTGAATCCCTTGACACCATGAGTCACAATAAATGTTCTTCATTTATGTTGCTTCTGTGATGTCACATGACACAGTAAGAAGGAAAGTAAGTAATGTAACACCAATTACTTTCCCCCCTTCTAGTTTTTCTCAGAATAATTTCTTTTTAATATTTCCTTCACATTTTAAAATTTATTCTTTGGGAATTTTACACACACACACACACATGCACACACACACATGCACACACACGCACACACACACATGCACACACACATGCACACACACATGCGCACACACACACACACACTCACACACACACACACACACACACACACACACACACTGTATTTTGGTCCTATCCATCTCCACCATTTGTTCTTTCCTATTTCCTTCTGAACCCTGTCTTCTTTCAAGAAAGTCCCATCCTAAAATGTTGGGTATATTATCTCTGAACATTAACTATTCTGCTCAAGTCTCTTTTTGCTTACAGGGCTTTTGCTTTGTTAGTGTTATATTGCTGTGAGGAGACAACATGGCCAAATCAACTAATAAAGATAAAATAAAGAATTTAATTAGGAGCCTGTTTACAGTTTTAGAGAGTAAGTCAATGACCTTCATGGCAGACTGACAAGTGCTGGAGTAGTAGCTGAGAGCTTATATCTGACCTACAAGAGGAGGCAGAGAGAGAGGGAGGGAGGGAGGGAGAGAGAGAGAGAGAGAGAGAGAGAGAGAGAGAGAGAGAGAGAGAGAGAGAGAGAGAGAGAGAGAGAGAGAAAGAGAGAACCTTGCATGGGCTTCTGAAACCTCAACCTGCCTCCTCAGTGACACATTTCCTTTAAAAGGTCACACCTCCTAATCCTTCCCAAATAGTCCCACCAACTGGAGACCAAACATTCAAATACATGAGACTATGGGAGCCATTCTCATTCAAACCACTACAGTACCTGAGAAGAATGTCTCTATCTCTATCTGTCTGTCTGTCTATCTATCTATCTATCTATCTATCTATCTATCTATCTATCTATCTATCTTAGTTAACTTGAAGCAATGTAGAAATGCCCGGGAAGGGAGTCTCAAGAAGGGATTGTCTAGATCAGGTCAGCCCATAGGCAAGTCTGTAGTGGTTATCTTGATTATGTCAATTGAGGTGGGAAGACTTACTTGCTATGGGTGACACCATTCTGTAGGCATGGAACCCTAACTCTAAAATTGGAGAAATGAGCTGAATGCATTCATTGCTCTATTTCTGATCTATCTTATCTATCTATCTATCTATCTATCTATCTATCTATCTATCTATCTATCATCTCTTTATCCTGAACAGGCAAGGTGTTAGGCTATATTAGTTTCTTGTCTCCTTACTGTGATAAAATTTCTGGCAAGAAGAACACTTAAAGAACAAAGTGTTCATTTTGGCTCAAAGTCCAAGGGTGCTGTCCACCATAGTGTAAAGGTCATGGTGAACAGACCTTGAGGCAAATAATCAGTCACATTATGTCCATAGTCAGGAATCAGAGAACGATGAATACTTCCATTCAGCTAGTTTTCTCCTTTTTCTACTGTCTTTTTCATCTGTCCAAGGAAGATGTTATACATATTCAGGATGGTCCTCCTCACCTCAATTAACCTAAACTCAGTAGTCTATCAGCCCATGTCCAAAGCTTGTCTCTGGAGCAATTGTACATTCTGTCAAGATAACAATCATTGTCAACCATCACCATGGTTTCTCCCATCTGTACCTTCTTTCAAGTTGTTTTCTTTGTATTTGTTTTTTTCTGAGGCTTGGATATGTCTGGATAGAGTTGCTTCCTTCCTTTATCTTCTGCCATTTTCTTTGCTTCAATATCCTGAGTTTCCTGTGTCTGTGGTTTGCATTGGACTTCTAACTTTGGAGGCATTCTCAGTCATTATATCCTCAAATATGGCTTGTGTTTTACTTCTTTCTCCTGGTATTCCCATACACAAGATGTCATTGGTCATTGTTAGTGGTCCCATGGGTTTTGGCTATTCTTTTCTGGTTTTGTCTATTTTTCTCTATGCTTTTCAGTTTGGGATGTCTCTTCAAGCTCAGGGACTCTTTTCTCAGCTATTTTAGATCTGGTCTGGACTGAGCCTATCAGAGGGGCTAGTTTTTTTTTTTTATTTTTTTATTTTTGTTGGGAAAGCTCCGTATTTGCTACATTACCCATTTGTCCTTGAGTGCTGTCTACCATTTCAATGAAAGGTCTCAATATCAGCCGCATTTATAAAAAACAAAACAAAACAAAACATGTTTGTAGACTGATACTTGTAACATTCTCACCATATCTGAGTGCGGTTCTGATGGCTCATTCAGTCTTTGCTGGTACATTTTTATTTTTTAATTTAATTAATTTTTGATTTTTTTTTTTTTTGAGACAGGCTTTCTCTATGTAGTCCTGGCTGTCCTGGAGCTTGTGATATAGATCAGGCGACCTTCAGTTCACAGAGATCTTCCTGCTTCTTCCTCTCAGGTGCTGGGATTAAGAGCTATCTTTATTTTTCAAAACAGGGCATCATATGGCCTCAAATTCATGATGTAGTCAAGATGTCCTTGAGCTCCTCCTGATCCTTTGGCTTCTACCTCTAAGTTCTGGGATCACAGGAGTGAGCTACTATTTGCTTTTTGCCTCTTAATATGCCTTGAAAAAATTTTTTTTGTTTGTTTACATCTGTTCATGATGGGTTGTTACAAAGACATTCAGATGGTTGGGTCTTCAGGAGTATGGTGCTGAGGCATTAGGGCCCAGTCTGTGGTCTGCAACCAGTCTTAGTCTCTCTGTGAGCTTGTGCCCTGATAGTCATCAATGCTTCCTTCTTTTTTCCTTAGTCTTTTTATTTTCTCTTTAGGTAGGGCAGGATGGCTAGAAAAGCTGGAAATAAGTATTGCCTCTGCCTCACCCCACCAACATGGGTTAGACTCTAACACTCATGAAAGATGAACTGGTAGACCTAGGCAGAGTGTTATGATGCATTTAAAGCCAGTTCCCTTTTTGGGAAAGGAGAGATTTGTTTTTGAAATTCACTGTAAGCCTCTGGTAGGGCCTTGAGTGTAATACAGAAGAATGGGCTCTCCTATGTCTGTGTCCCCTGAATTTCTAATGGTTCACATTGAAATCTCCAGCAATTGATTTTTTTTCCATCTCGTAAATAAAAATTTATTAAAAGGTATAGGGGCTTCTGTTTGACAGGTAAGGGTTACAGGCATGCCTCGTCTAGAACAAAGCTGTCAGACATCCTTTGGAGTATGTCACACCACTGTTGAGATTGCTTTTAGAATCTTCAGTTGATGGCAAGATGCTGATACCATGGCCTCATCATCCTCCAGGGTCTATCTTCCTCCTGGGTGACTACTGCCAACTCCAACAACACTGCAGGACTCAGTTCTCAGAACTCAAGGGAATGGACACACTCCTCACTGAAGGCCATGGCAGTTGGCTATTCTCCAGTCTTAATTTCCAACCTCATGCTAGGATATCGCTCCTATTTGTCACTCCTCAGGTGTAAGCAGTGCCTATGGTGTGCCCAGGAGGCAGAGCCTGGGCTCAGCGTCATCCTGGGGCTCAGCTCCACCTAGTGCAGCCACAGAGCCCCACTACTGCCAAATGGCCTCCAAGAGCAAGTCTCTGGCAATGTAAGCATAGTCAGAGTTCCCCATTTCAGCAGGAGTTCCATGGAGGGCTCTGTTCCAGAATTAGTTTTGAGTCTCTGTCTCTGTCTCTGTCTCTGCCTCTGTCTCTGTCTCTGTCTCTGTCTCTGCCTCTGCCTCTGCCTCTGTCTCTGCCTCTGTCTCTGTCTCTGTCTCTGTCTCTGCCTCTGCCTCTGCCTCTCTCTCCCCTCCCCTCCTCTGAGTGCATATGCATGGAAGTCAGAGATTAATACTTGGTGTCTTCTATTGCTCTCTACTTTATTTTTTTGAACAGGGGTTCTCATGGCTTTGGAGCACATAGATCCATCCAGTTAGCTCATGGATTCCAAGAATCATCTTGCATCTGCCTCTTCCAAGCAGGGTTTCCAGATGTGTATTGCCACTGCTGGCTTTATAGTGTAGGTGATGGGATCTGAACTAAGGTTTTTATCCTATCCCGACTGAGCTATCTCCTCAGCTCAGTTCATTTAATTTTGAGGGCATGTTTTCCCATGTAACTCTCTGACTGATGTAGAAAGGATTAATCTTTCTGCTTTTTATTGTTATTTTCCTCCTTACACATCAGACCAGAAGCTGGAATAAGTCAATTAATTCTTAAAAAGACTCTTCTTATGCTAACTAAAAAATTAGCATTTTTACCAGGACCCTGGGCTCCTCTGAGTGTATCTTTTATTGTCTGTTTCAGTGAAAACACACTTTCTGACATTACCCTCTAAGGGAGGTTAGAATACACTCCCTAGATGTCTTGTAAATTTCCCCTCTTATTTAGTACTTATTTACAACAGAAGAAAAGCTCCCCTCCCAGTCCCAGCAGGAGCCGGCTTGAGTTTGTAATCAGAAGCTAAGCTTGAATTTGAGTACTCAAGGTGAAAGCTGCAAAGTTACTCAGGACTCCCTTCAGGACAGCCTCCCTGTGGAGTGTGGGTATCTTGGCCCTTTCTCTCCAATTTTTTAGCATCTTCTTTGTTGGAAGTGCTCAGTAATGGCAGGCTTCACATTAGTTATCCAAGGAAATATTTTGGGAGCCTAATAATCCTCACCAACTTCATCTGGCACAGAGAACTCGTGGAAACAAATGAGTTTGGCCAGAAGCCCAGGCTGTCAGCCCTGGCTCCTGTTCATTAGCAAGGACCTACCTTTTGTGTTAGGATGCGCTTGAACTCTGCAGATGGCTCTTTACCTGAGTGAGCAGACGGCTGTGGGAGCTTGGCTGTTACTGCTCTTCTCACTTCAGCGGGAACTCTGAGGCACAGAAGGTTGTGTGGAAGTCAGATGCAATGAAGGCTCTGAGGTAGTCTATGTCCATGTTGTTTTTTTTTATTGCATTTCAACCTCATAATGGGCATGTATACTCTCAGAAAGATTCCACTGCTGTTGGCTTTTTATATATAAATATATATATATATGTATATATTTCTTTCCAGAACATTCTGAGCTAAGTTTTGTGACTGTCTTGCCTAGAAACAGAGCTGTGGGCTTCTCATGTAGTCTATCCTTTATTTATTACCCTACCCTGCCTCCCAACCACCATTCTAGTTTCTGCCTTGGGTGGTCTCATGGGTAAGTCACAAAATTATGGACTTCATGAAAGTCCTCTATCTTCCATCTTCCTTCAAAAAGTTTCATTCAAGGGTGTGGCAGATGTCCTAGGCAGAAAGCACTAGCTATACAAGAATGAGGAACTGAGTTTGTTTTCTAGAAACTACACAGAGTTAGATGAAATGATCTAGTCTTGCCATCTACAGCTGGGACCGAGGATAGAAATAGGTGTGGCCCCTGAGCTTACTGCCAACAACCTGACTTAATCAATCAGCTTCAGGTTGCAGTGAAGGACCTTGTCTCAAACAACAAAGTGGGTAACTCCTAAAGAATGACACTCCAGGGATATTGTCTTAGTTAGGGCTTCATTGCTGTGAAGGCACACTATGACCAAGGCAACTCTTATAAAGGACAATATTTAATTGGGGGTGACTTACAGTTTCCAAGGTTCAGTCTGTTATCATCAAGGTAGGAATATGGCATCATCCAGGCAGAAGTGGGGCTGGAGGAGCTGAGAGTTCCACCTCTTGTTCCAAAGGCAGCTGGGAGAAGACTGGCTTCCGGGCATCTAGGATGAAGGTCTTAAAGTCCACGCCCAGAGTGACACACTGACTCCAACAAGGCTACAACTCCTATTAGTGCCACTCCCCTGGGCTAAACACATAGAAACCATCACAGATACTTTTGGCTTCTACATGTGTATATGCACATGTAGAACACATACACATATACTGGTATACATATGAATTTGCATACCCACACCTCCTCCCACACAAATACAAATTTCATTAGGAAGTTTCTTTCTTTCTTTCTTTCTTTCTTTCTTTCTTTCTTTCTTTCTTTCTTTCTTTCTTCCTTCCTTCCTTCCTTCCTTCCTTCCTTTCTTCCTCTCTTTCTTTCTTTCATTCATTCATTCTTTCTTTCCTTCTTATTTTAGACAGTGTCTCATGTAATCCAGGCTGGATTCAAGGTTGCTATGTAAGGATGATCTTGAACTCCTGATCACCCAGCTTCTACTACACCACAGAATCCTGAAAGGTTGGGAATAGTGATCCTAACCTAATTATTCTCTTCATTTGCTAGCAGATATTTCTGTGTTTCAGAAGCAGTGGTCATTTGAAAGAGAATCTTCAATGATAAGGGCTAATACATTACAATGTATTTATAAATGGGAGTATACTATACAACAACAAATGGGAGTAAAGTAGAGTTCCATACAGTGGCTCTTTAGTGAGAGAATACGCAACAGGTTTAAAAGTTGGAGAAAGTCCATGGGATTTGGTCAATGACAGGCTGTGTATGTGATGGCGGCCCTATAAGAGTATGTTGTCTATGATGTCATAATATAATAATCTATTTTAAGTAAGTATACCCTATAATATATAATGTAAACACAATGATGAAATTGCCTAAGCACTCATGTCTCTGAGCTATTTGATGATGCAAGCAGAGAATACTGTGTTTAAGGACTCATACACAGGTGGGAAAGCGTAAAGGAGAGCCAAGGAGGCTATCTTAAAAGTTAGGCTGTGAGTGGGTGAACATTTGCAGCGACCTCTTGGAGATGGCTGTTCTTATGCTGGAGATGTGGCACCTCTTCCTGCCTGTGACTCAGCTAAGGGTATCAACGTTCTGTCTTAGAGCCATGAGCTCATGGGGAGACCATATACCCCTTTACCCACTGGCATTTTCGTGACCCATCAGTGGAGGCATCTGGAGAGTGACTGCAGGATGGGAGCTGTGTGTTTATGATGGCTTCCTCCTCCCCCTTGCTTCAGTGCAGCTTTTCTTCCCCCATGCAGTCCAGTTGATCCCAGCACTGTGTGGAATCCAATGTGCAGTTTTTCCCATGCTCCTTCACCGGCTTCATCGCATCTTCTCAGAAACCCCAGTGCCTGGTACCTCGGCATCCCATCCCCTTTGACCAATGGCTTTCACAGAGGCCAGATGTCCAGGGCTGTATGTACTGCTTCCAAGCCTAGAGTCAATATTCCCAACCTCTTTCCCTTAATGGTACTATCTAGTGATAATAGCAGCTCCCTATGGAAAACCCAGACTACTTATTCAAACTGAAGTTGTTTAAATGACACTGAGCACTTTATGTGTTACTCGTATGGAGTCACCAAGCATAGACTGGGGTAGAATTTTCTCTCTTGCCTGAACACCATGGGAACAGTTTGAGCAGCCATGAACAGAAACCCAAATTCCAAACCGCTCCACATTCTAAAACTTTGCCAGCATTGCATCTGACCTCATGAGCATCCCCAAACACTAGTGTACTAAAAGTATTTATAAATTACTTTCAGTCTATATGTAAGTGAGCTTTGTGTTTCATTTAGGTCCCCTCTCACATTAGCTCATTCTGAATGGGCCAATATTCTAAAATCAGAAAAAACAATCTAGAATTTGAAACACTTCCGATCCCAGACCCTTAGATAAGAGATATTCAGTCTATGTAGGGAATGACTCAGGAACAACACTGACACAGGATACGGATCTCCAAAGATGGGATGTGTGCATGGTTTGCTGTGTGAGTTTCTTGTTATGGCCTGTGGGTCATCATGAGGTTTCAGTCTGTCATTTATTTTGTCCTGTGAAGAACTGGTAGGGAAACAAATACCCAAGGACTAAGGGCTGCTGCACCCGACCGAGGTGGCGGTCATGCTGACTCAGGGCTGTCAGGTCTGTGAGTTCTTCCTCACTCCATGGGAGCATTTATAGAAAGAAGGAAGACACCCCCTGAAACTGGAGTTAGAGAGGGTTGTGAGCTGATATATAGGTGCTTGGAATTGAATCTGGGTCCTCTGGAAGAAGAGCAAGTGCTCTTAACCACTGAGCCATCTCTCCAGTCCAGACACCCAGGTTTTTAAAAAAAATTGAAGATTCTTTTCTAATTGTAATTTTAAAAAATTGTTGGTACTTTGAGATTTTTATACACTGTGGTTTTGATCATATTTACGATATTTTTGGTGTACATATTCGTATGTGTTCATGCCTGTGTGCTCATGTGAATGGAGGACAGAGGTCAAGACAGGTGTTTTCCTCAGTCACTCTCACATTATTTTTTTTAAAAAGTTCTTTATTTTTTATAATTTCACACATGTACACAATGGAATATGATCAAATCTACTCTAATTTCCCTTTCTTATAACTTTTAACTTGTCCCTCTTTCAACCTCATGGCCACAGACAGGATTCTTATGCTTGAACCAGATTTGGCTACATTGGCAGTCCAGAAAGCCCAATAGCTCTTCTATCATCATCACTCAACACTAAGATTCTAGGCATTTTCTGCTGTGCCCAGCTTCTGCCTGGGTGCTAGGGATCAAACAGGGCCTTGTGCACACGTGACCAGCAATTTACCAACTGAGTCATCTCTGCACTCACTAAATCTTCAAACCTCAATCTAGTCATAGAACTAGAGCGACCCCTCCCCCCAATTTCTTTTCCCCTCTAGAACCATCAGGTCTGGATTAACTGAAAATGAGACAAAATATTTATTTTGCAGGATGCAGAATTACAGTGAATACGAAGCAATTGCAAGTGGGTTACACGAAATCTAATGTGTTCCATGAGGCACAACTGACAGAAGATGTTTGGAGAGTCTCAGATGAAGGTGAGGGTGGGGAATCCCTGAATCACTTTGGTTCTTACTTGTTTTCTATGTCAGGGTACAGGACGCTTTTACTGCTGGAAGATACTGTTGTAATATCACACTGGGAGTTGTTTGTGGGTTTAGTCAGCTCTCTGTTACTACAGCCGAGTACCTTCTATAGTCAGCCTATGGAAAGGGAAAGTTTATGTTGGCACAGACATTGGAGGTTTCAGTCCATAGCCAGCAGGCCCCATTGCTTTGGCCTGTGGAAAAGCAGTTCATCGTGGAGGGAGCGGGCAGTGGTGAAGCCTATGACCTCAAGGCCGGGAAGCAAATGACAGAAAGAAGAGTCTAGTATCCCACAGCTTTTGACTTAATATTCACACTGACCTACTAAAGATTCCATTTCTTAAAGTCTTCATCATCTCCCAATAGCACAATTCTAGCAACCAAGCCTTTGGGGACTGTCAAGATTCAAACTACATCTCCTTGCAAAGTGGTTCAGCCTTCCCCACCCCCCATGCAACCTCTCCAAGAGTAAACGCCAAGCCAAAGGCAGGGAGAAGTAGCTTGTATATCAAAATAAATAAAGGATTTTACTGATTTATAATACTAGAAGTCGGCAAATAGGAGCAGTAACATACACAGGGGAACCAGACAAAGGAGACAGAATACAACGTTGAATAGAGCCAAACTTTTCTCTGTTGTGCATAACAGAAAATGTGGAGCCAACTTGGACCCGAGTATGTACTTTGTTTAGGTGACTGAAAGTTGAATCTGTCTTCTATTTTGCATTTCTGTGATTACAAACATGTGCCACACAACACCTGTATTTTTTTTTCTGAACATACTCTTTCTTTTTTATTTATTAGATATTTTCTTTATTTACATGTCATATGATTTCTTCTTTCCCAGTTTCCCCTTCAAAAACAAAAAACAAACCCCCTCAAAAAACAATAAGAACAAACTCCTGTTCCCTCCCCCTCCCCCTGTTTGCCACCCCACCCTCTCCCACTTATTGGCCCTGGTATTCCCCTACACCCGGGCACAGAACCTTCACAGGACCAAGGACCTCTCCTCCCACTGGTGACCGGCTTTGCAATCCTCTACTATATACATGCTGCCAGAGCAATCAGTCCCACCATAATACCTGGATTTTTATGTGGGTTCTGGGGATTGAACTCAGGTTATTGAGTTCATGAGGGGCTACCTGACAGAGCTATCTGTCCAGCATAAAGATTTAATTCTTGAGCAGCTTTAGTTATCTCACACTGGGAAGTGTACTGACTGCTGATGAGATGCAGTTGTAGATTCCTGGGGTAGAGGTTGTGAAATAAATGCTAATCTTCTGCCCTTGAGTTGAGCCTGGAAATCCTAGGTTACAGCTCAGGGAAAGGTTTTCATGCCAGGGACATCCCCATGCTGTGCTCTCTGGCACCAAGCATCTCATTTCTGGCACTCAAGGCCTCATTTCATGGTTGCCAGCAACTCTGGAGCAGCACGGGAGAAATCTCCAGGCAGTTGGTGAGAACATTAGTGTGCCGGGAACATCATATAGCACTTTGGTCACACAGTCTCTGCTCCAAACAGAACCCATGAGCACGAGGGTCAGACCCATCGGAGGCTGTTCTGGGTGAGAAATGGTTTCTAAGCAAGAAGAAAGAGGTCCTTTCTGGTCAACTTATCATGGGACATGTGGAAAAACTGAAGCCTTATAGTGGACTTTCAAGCAATGAAGTCCGACTTCATATGCAAAGCAGAGAGAAGCCTGCACAGTCAAAGCCAAGTGCTTAGCTGCTGCTGGGAAAGGCCGGAGAGCAGCCTTCTGTTCCCATGTGAGTTTGCGTGGGATTCCTTTGCCTTCCACAGGACTTAGGGCATCCTGTGGCTTCCTGTGGCCCATGTTATGTCTCTAAAGATACTTGTGCCCTCTTTTCTGCCCTCTCCCAACAAAAGTATCTAAGCAACTTTCTTAGATACTTTTTTAAGTATCTAGGAGGTATCTAAGAAACTTTCCAAATAGAAAAAGTTCTGTCTCCTTTGTCTCTTCATGTGTCCAGTACTACAACCACCCACTCCCCAGATAGCTACAGGCAGACATAGACATGTGTTTTTTGTAGGAAAGTAAGAACAAAGGGAGATAGTTTGGAATTATTATTATTTTTAAATCCTTGTTGTATGCTAGAAAGAATGGTGAATAATTTCTCCAAGTGGTCAAAATAGGATTTGTACTCATTTGCATTTTAAATTATCTACCAAACGGGGGTTTCTATTTTGCTTTAGAGGGTGGATTCTAGATAAGTCAGTGCAAAGCTAGGTTCAGAAGCTAAAAAAAAAAAAATCCTCTGTGGCTAGCCGGGCATTTGCATTTGTCAAGGGACTAAGCAGCAGCAGCTTCTGCCCCTTATCCTGATTATATTAGTGCTCTGGAACTTTTGAACACCAGCTTGGCAGACTTCCTGTGGTCTCTTCCTTGAGAGACTCCAGTATGAAGTGGAGCCAGGAGAGCTGTCGAGTTTTCTGTTAAGTAAAAGTCCACACTAAGCCAGTCATAGTCACAGCACACTGCTGTCTCTGCTCGAGCCTCCAGTTTTTTGTATCCTTGCTTTGTTGAGCAATTTAATATCCCCAACATGTCACATGGTCCTTAAGCTCTTATTGTCCTTAAATGAAGCATTGGCCAGTTCCACCAAGCCTGTCTCACTTCTCCTTCATAGCCCTGTTCTCACAAAGGTGGTCGAAAGCACATCTGTGAGAGTGTGGTGTGTCTGAGTGGGTGTGTACATGTGTGAGGGTGAGTGCACGTGTGTGCGTGTGTGAGCATGTGTGGAGGTCAGTCATCTGTGTCTGCTATCTTCCTCCGTTGCTCTCCACCTAAATGTTTGAGATAGAGTCTCTCACTGATTCAAGAGCTTACCCATTGCCTACACTGGCTGGCCAGTGAGCTCTAGAGATCTTTTTCAAGTCTCCTAGTACTGGCGTCGCAGAGGTACCCACTGTTCTCACTCGTGCTGGGACCCTAACTCAAGTCCTCATACTTGTGCAACAGGGACTTTGTCGGCTGAGCCACCCCACCCCAGCTTCCCCATAAGCACATCAGAGACAGGAGGAGTGTGGAGTTATAACTTTGTTGTGCTGTCAGTCAGCTACCAAGTTTAAAAGTCAGGCAAGGCTTCTTTCTTTGGGGTTTAATATTTGTCTTAATCTGCTTTATGCTACTAGAGTAGAAAAAAGTTGTTGGGGAATTCATTAAAAGCAAGAAATTTGTTTCTTATAGTTCTGGACTTTTGCCAACTGCTCCCAGAGGTGTCTGGGAGACATTTTCACCAAATCTTCTCACACTTGCCCATAGGTGGAGATGTCTAAGAGCACTGCCCTGTGAGTATGTGGTAAGGGTCTCTATGCTGTATCTCAAATGGCGGAGGGAAGCTAAGCACATGTGAGAGATGGAAGCAAGGGAGGGACACACGTGTGTGACATCTCACTTTCTCGATACCTAGTCTACTCCGGAGACCACAATATTAATCCTAGTCATGTGTTAATGGCCCACTTTCTAGTACTGTATCACTTGCAATTAAATTGCAACATGAGCTTAGGAGGGGGCATTCAAGCCATAGCAATGCCCTATCTTGATACTAACGTGAGCAGGGATACTCAGATTCCTATCTAACGAGATAGAATATAAAGTACGTTCCTAAGCCGGGCAGTGGTGGCGCACACCTTTAATCCCAGCACTTGGGAGGTAGAGGCAGGTGGAATTCTGAGTTGAGGCCAGCCTGGTCTACAGACTGAGTTCCAGGATAGCCAGGGCTATACAGAGAAACCCTGTCTCAAAAAAAAAAAAAAAAAAAAAAAAAAAAAAAAAGGAAAAAAAAAACCCGAAAAAGTACGTTTCTGCCCTGTCTAACTCAGCAAGAGAGATGATTGCTGATCTTGTAGATGTTTCATTGAAAGAATCTTGTAGAGCATGTCCCCAGGAGCTGCCTTCCTAGCAGATCGGAGTCCTCCAGAAGGGGTAAGTGTGACATGATGTAACAGAAGGGGTCTCCCAGACACTACCTCAAAAAGCCAAGAATTGAATTTTGTGTGTGATCACAGTCATCTAACAGAAATGACTAGTACCTTCTAGCACTTTCAGACATTGCCCTTATCGCAGAGTGTAATCTTAACAGCTGTATTCCTATCTGTCTGTCACCAATTGGTAACTAACATGTACTCAAATCGCTAGGTTATGGCTTAGTATATTTGGGCACTTTCAATCTTATAATCAAGAACAGCAGATAAACTCTACACACAGAGAGCCCCTTCTCTTCCTCCCTCTCTCCTGCCCCTCCTTCTTCCTCTCCCTCTCCTACTTTTACCTGTTTCCTGTTCTTGTACTTTCTGGAAGCTCCAGACTTATACATTGCTGTACACTCTCTGTCTCCCCACTAATGCATTTCTTCTGTGTACATATGGACCTGTGTCCAATTTTTCTTGATTTTTAAAGGTCAGCAATCAATTTGACTTGGGGACTCCTTTTTTTTTTTTTTTTTTTTTT
>NW_022196904.1:58644190-58647010 GCF_008632895.1 Mastomys coucha
ACTCACTTTGTAGACCAGGCTGGCCTCGAACTCAGAAATCCACCTGCCTCTGCCTCCCAAGTGCTGGGTGGGGACTCTTTTTAATGATCTCACTTTGCTTTATATCTCTGTGAAGATCCACTGTCCAGGTAAGGTCCCATTTCCAGGTTTCGGGAGTGGGGACTTGCTGCAAATTGTATTTGGAGGAGGACAAGTAAAGTCACTAGAGATCATCTATCAGTTGGAGTCCTGAGTGAGATTCGCTGGAGCCTATCCACTGAAAGGCTGCAAATAGAGTATCCACAGGATAAATAATTACTTTTAAGACACACAGTTTATGTGGAATGCTTTGAACTTGAACCCAGGGCCTCTGGACTCATGCAGGATTTTTTGTCCCAGAAGTAACTGGCTTGTTGGTTGATCAGAAGCTTTGAGCGCTAGCCTTACTCTTCCAAGGTTTTTATTAGTCTTTTTTTTTCTTTCTTTTAAAAAAGTCCATTTTAATTGGAGATTTTGACATTGACATTATGCGGGTTGGGAAGAGCCTGAGGCGACATAAAGTAATTGTCTTTTATTAGAAGAGTTCAGGAGGACACTGGGTGATCTCCATCAACTGAAAACACAGAGTCCTTCCTGGAATACCTTCAAAGTGAAAAGGTGGGGAACAACCCACAGCCAATGGCATCCGATCAATACTGGCAAGAGGAGGGGAGTGTGGGCTGGGCAGCAGCTTCTCTCATTTCTTTATTCCATCTCATCTTTCCTCTGACAGGACTGCTTGTCAGATGTTGAGACTAGGAACCAGTTTGGAGATTCTTGAGTGACCGTTTGAGGGTGTGTACATCCACATTGCTTATCCAGTGCGATCCACCTTGTTAGACCATGACTGTGCTACATGCAGTGCTGGTGTGAGAGCCAGTCAGAAGCCTGCTCAGGAGGTGACATACTTGCTGGCAACATTGGGAATGGGTCACACCTGTCCTGGGTCACTCATTATTCTCGCCACCTCTTTTACTATGTTTTGTTTTTCATCGTTCTAACAAAATATATGAATCTGGCTGCTGTACCTTCAGCATCTCTAGTAGGCTTTGACAGTAAGTTTTTGGTCTCTAACTTGGCATTACTAGAAGGTGGAGGAAATCTTAGGGATGGAGCCTAGTGGGAGCCTAGTGGGACCTATTAGGTCATTGTACACATTGTCAAGGGGATTGAGGAATAGCAGTCTCTTCTTTGTTCTCTCACCTATTGTGAACTTGGTTGTTCTATCCTGGGGTCCCATGATGATGTGTCACCACAAGCCCAAAGCAATGGGTCCAGTTAGTCAGGGACCAAGACCTCCAAAACTGTGGGCCAAGGTTTTCTTCTCTATCTGTTGATTATCTCAGGTATTTTTGTGTAGTGTGAAGGTCTGAGTAACACACTTGGTAACTTATAAAGAATAGTATATGTGTCTCATGGATCTGGAGGAGGCTACATGCTAAGAGCAGGGCACCATTATCTTTTTGGTATCTGGTCAAGCATGTGATGTGGTGAGGCAGAACAAGCTCTCTAGAGATTTTCTTGGGAAGGGGATTTGTGCACAGGAAATAGGGCCCACCCACATCATGTACACCAGCCAGTGAGGTCTGCCTTGTTAGGATTTGCTGGTGCTGGAAACACCTGAGTACCCTGATCTGCACATATTTTCCACATACTGAGAGAAAGTATACTCTTTGAAAGGAATGGAGAACTTCAAAGAAGAGGGCCAGATAGAAGAAGAAGAGACTACAATAGGTCATAATAAAGTGGTTGGGTGGGGCGAACAAGGAGGAAGTAGGAGATAGGAAAAAGGTACTAAGATGAACACTTTATCTATCTATCTATCTATCTATCTATCTATCTATCTATCTATCTATCTTTCTATCTTTCTATCTATCAATCATGTATATCCCTCTATTGATTTATCTATTAATCTATATTTCTCATTGATCTATCCTCTCTCTCTCTCTCTCTCTCTCTCTCATGTATCTCTCTTATTGACTTATCTATCAATATATATTTCTCTATTGATCTATCTGTCTGTCTTATACCATCTATCACTCTTTCTATTCTCTAATGATCTGTCTACCATCTGTCTCTGTCTTTCTTCTATCATCTATCTATCTATCTATCTATCTATCATCAATCAATCATCTATCTGTTTATCATCTAACATCATTACCTGTATTTCAGCACACATCTTTATCTCCATCTCCATCTTTATCCAAGGAGAAAATTGGTGGCATCTAGCAACACAAATGATGATTCTACTTAAGAATTTAAGATCTCAGGGTTTTAGTTTAAAAATTGTTCCACATATAAGTAACAATTTACTATGTATATATAATATATAAATAGACATATGCATATATATACATATGTGCTTCAGATAGTGACACTTGTTTGTATATAGTTTTTTTAATAGACAGAGAAGGGGATGCAAAGATGAGTGTTGGGAGTGCTAGTGTGTTTGTCTCCAAGGTGAGACTAAAGGGAGTGTCTATATTAATGCTAATTATTAGTTTTTATTACAATTCTGGATTGTATAGTTGTACAATCAATTATTCATCTATTCATATTTTATTTTTAATAGAGTAAAATTGTAGATGGTTAAAAGTCCAGGAGTAGCAAAATATTTGAAATATAAACCAAGGCTGCAGGGTGGTGGTGGCGCACGCCTTTAATCCCAGCACTTGGGAGGCAGAGGCAGGTGGATCTCTGAGTTTGAGACCAGTCTGGTCAAGAAAGTGAGTTCCAGGACAGCCAGGGCTATACAGAGAAACCTGTCTCCAAAAAAACCAAAAGCCAACCAACCAACCAACC
>NW_022196904.1:58647113-58656197 GCF_008632895.1 Mastomys coucha
CCCCCAAAAAAAAACCAAAACCAAAACTAAAAGCTATATGTCTCAGAATTAGTCAGGGTTCTCCAGAGAAACAGAGCTGATAGAATGAATATTTACATCTCTCTCTCTCTCTCTTTCTCTATCTATTTATCTCTATATATGTATACTAAACTGGGATATATTAGATTGTATGATCACGTCTGGATGGAGTGGTCCAACAATGTCTGTCTCCATCTGGAGAGGCTGAGAGCACTATAGATGCTCAGTTCATGAGGTAGAAGCCTCAGCAGTCCCAATCTGGCATTGAGAGTCTGGAAAACTTGTTCAGAGCCACTGGTCTTCAGTCCATGGAAGCCCAAAGAAGGTGAGTTCTCATGTCATTGAAGAGTGGGAGCAGCACTGAGGACAGTGGAGGAAGAATCCTCACCAGTGTGCAAAGTGAGCAGGTCAAAGCCCAACAGCAATAACAAAAAGCAGACTCCCAAACAATCCTTTCCCCTCAGCCACTGCTGGAAGGTCTAGCCACAGTTTAGTCAACGTTATTGAGAACATCCCTCACAGGTGTGATCAGAAGCTTAGTTAGCTTCATCTGTGTTCAGAACCTATCAGGTTGACAATAAAGGTTAACTACCACAGCCCCTCATCCCTGGTGGCCAAGTCATTCTCCCACAGAAAGTTACTTTGAATTCGTTCATCTGTGATTTCAGTATTTCCAAATAACTTGCTTTGCTAGTCAGCTTTGTGTTACTATGGCAAGGAGCTGAGATGATCAACTCATAAAAAGGGAAGGAAGAATTTGGCTCACTGTGTCCAATGGAGAGAGAGAGAGAGAGAATGAAAGAGAGAGAGACAAAGACACACAGAGAGAGACAGAGAGAAAGAGAACTCACAAAACATCATTTTATGAGTCAAGGAAGTTGTTCTAAGATTACCATGTAACCCAGTGCCTTGTCCTGAGAAACATTGTTATCATCCTCCAAAACCTGAGATATGGAGCAAGCTTCTGTGGAGCACAGAAGTGTGGTTTTGAGTCATCTGGCAGAATGGTCTGTCTGCAAAAGAGAGGGAAGACATGCAGGATGCCCATACACATCTGGGAAGAGAGTGTCCTGCAGATCATAGTCAGGGAAGTGGGAGGATGCAGTGGTAGGTGGAAGCTGAAGCTCAGTGGGGAGGAAAGGCAATGTCGGACAGGCTAAGGTTAGAGGGTTCTGCTGTACCAGAACCAGGTGAGTCTGAGTCCCCAGGGAGCTCTGCAGGACCTTGACTGGGACCCTTACATGGATAATATCAGTGCAAAGTCACCAGCAGTGGATGTTTCTCCAGTTCTGACTGAATTCAGTAACCACAGGGCTCTCTGATCCCTGTTAGAGGAGCTAGCAGGTAACTTTTGTATTAATTATAGACTGTGCATATGACAAACATAATTTCACTTAATTTTTAGGATAAACATGAATGAGAAAGATTGGCGTTCCCATTTTACAAAGGAAGACACCAGGCTTTCCACGCAGAAGCAGAACCCAAATCCAGGAGTCAGCAGTCCCTGCTTTGATCAGGTCAAGAAATGGATTTAAGACGGGGTCCTCAACAGTATGCACCACTCCCCAGAAATGAAGCTGTGCTTGAGCCCTATGTGCATAAGAGGATCACACAATGCCCTGTGCATATTTTGAATTAGTTTTGGACTTTCAAGCACTCTGGAGAGCTTACACAATCTTTTGGAATTTCATCTTTTCTTTTGAAGACTTTCAGACCTAAGACAAGAACATTGAGTCTTCAAGTCCCATGTGTAGATAAAACATTAGAGCGAGGGGATAGCGATGTGTTTAGAAGGGCAGAGTTGATTAATCTGGGCCTGATGGTACAGGTCTGAATCCCAGCTGCTTGGCAGGCTGTGTCAGAAAGACTGTAGCTTCAAGGCCTCCCTTGGCTTCATTGTGAGTTCAAAATTAGCCTGTGTAACTTAGTGAGATTCTCTTTCAAAATAGAAGATAAAAAGGAGGCTGGCATGTAGCTCAGTGGTGGAGCTCTTT
This sequence comes from Mastomys coucha, assembly GCF_008632895.1. NCBI lineage: Eukaryota > Metazoa > Chordata > Mammalia > Rodentia > Muridae > Mastomys > Mastomys coucha. The sequence continues at coordinate 58,649,126 of NW_022196904.1, forward strand.
CCTTGTATAAATGAGGCCTATGTCTAGTCCTCAGTACTGAATCCACTCCAGAATAAAGAGCAGATGTTTCTTATATCATTCTGGGTGGTCCTAACAAAGCCCAATGTATACAGATGGCTCCCAGAGAGTGTGTGGAGGGAGCCAACCCTACATGTATCTCACCGCTAGTTTGTTACTGCCCTGCCACTTCATATGTGTCCTGGTGTGGATGTGTGTCATTAAGTTTGTGTGTTAGTTTCCTTGTAGGTATATGTTTTTAACTGAAGAGTAATAACTATATTACTGAAGAGGACCTAGAAAGATTAACTCATAAAATAGTTCCATGTGTCAACACTATTCCTTTTAAAATTCTCCTCTTAAGTTGATTTTCTTGTTTTGATTTTTATTTTACTGTGTGTGCCTCTGTGTGTGTGTGCACGCACACATGTGTGTTATACATATGGAGGTCAGAGGACAGCTTGTGGGAGTCAGTTCTTTTCTTCTACCATGTCAGTTTTGGGAACTGAACTCAGGTTGTCCAGCTTGGTGGCAAGTTCCTTTATCCTGTGTAGCATCTTGCTTGCTCTTGGGCTCATTTTCTTTCTGTCTTTTTTTTTTTTTCCTTCTGAAGTTGTTGTTACAAAATAAGAGGCCTACTTCAGATTAATAAGCATATGCTGGAGCCTTAGCCCTTTGTCACTATCTGCATCATTAGCCTGCCTCCACTTTCCTGTATCTTTAGCTGCTCCTCATCCTCCTGATCCATCCTTATCATCCTTCCTTGCCCCTCCCTTCCCACCTTCATCTCTACTAACCATCTGTAGTAGGTGTTTGATGTAGTTACCTTACTTTTCTTTGTTTCTTGGATCCCTTTATCTGGCTGCTGCTTCCAGTTTTCCCATATCACGATCAGGGCACCTCACCATCTAATGCAGCTGGACTGGCTGGGAAGGCTCCTATTGGTATCTTCTAGAGATTCAACCATCTGCTTGTGATTTCATCTTAGCTCCATCTCCCATCAACCTATATATTCCTAGGCAGGTTAACTGGTCAAACCCATTTTACCTCACTTTCCTCATTTGGGAAATGAGAACAACCATTAGGCCACTGTGAGGTCATGAGTCGGCTGATATTTGGCAAATACTCAATGAGTAGCTACATTATCCATGCCATGGACGCTGCACATCTCCATAGCTGGACTTTAGCAGCAAGGATTTGCTGATGTTTTAGTTTGAGACTCTATGAAGGTATCAAAGTTCCACTGATCACCAACTTACAGTTGGTCCTTTAGATGGGGCTACTTAAAGAGATGGTCTAACTTGTTCAGTATATACTAATTTAATCAAATTCCAGAACATCTCACATTTTCCCTGTTACATGGCTCTTTACTTCCAGATGGTAAGCAAAGTCTGTGTACGTGTGTGTGTGTGTGTGTGTGTGTGTGTGTGTGTGTGTGTATGTGTGTGTGTGCAAGCCAAGACAGTCACAAAAGGTCTCTAGTGGTTTTGGGCCATAGGGAGCAGTGGATACACAAAGGTGAAGAGTCCAAGAATTAAGGCTCAGTTGGGCCGACAGGAGTTCTAATAAAGATGAACAAAATGTCCAGCCTGTGCTCAGGGGGAGGGGATTGAAGCCAATTTTGTAGGCAGAAAATTGTCTGTCTCTTTTAGTCTCAGGTTTTTGCATCTGCCAGTCCATCCTTTCTTTCATGGGCACTTTTCTTTCATGTTTTCAAATCTTTTCCATCTATAAAGCAAGCCAGAGCTGAGTTTTTATTTAATTGGTTATTAGGTAAAAACTGACCAGATCGGCACACTGACTTAACCACATCAATGCAATTAAACCATCAATATATTATCTATATTTTTCACACACAAAAATCATACCCAAGGTCTGTATCTGTACTCAGGTGCAGGCTTTTATTTTTTGTTTTTTTGTTTTTTATTTTTTGCCATGTGACCCTTGTTTAATATTTACGACTACAGACAGGTGCTTGCTCTTAATGAAAGCACAGCTCACATGGACATTAGAAGCGCCAGTGTGTGCTGCCATCTCCTGCAGCACTGTTCCTGTAGGTCTCTCAGTTGATTCTTTTTCCTCAAGGCCAGAGGACAAGATGCTTCCTTCGGTGTTGATTGCAACCATAAAATGAAACACACGGGAACAATGCGTCAGTCCTATTACTTGCTTTTTTGCTATATTGGGTATAGAATCCTACTATTTCATAAGGCCTTCAAGCACTGATTTAAGAAAAAAAAAACATTTTCTCTTTCATTTATGGACAGTGCCTGAGGCATCCACTGTGTGATAGGTGCTTAATAAATAATAATAACAGTTATTATTATGGAGCGGAAATCTGCTGATCCTTTCACACGAATGGAACCCCGAGACCTCTTTTCTATTATGGAGGAGGCTGTATTTGTTTAACACTGCATTATTGTCGCCTTTATTTCAATGCATCAGCGTTCCACTTAGCCATGGGCTTCCGGAGTTATGGTTATTGCTGTGTCTGTTTTTCTGTTTTTCTGTCTTAATTTTCTTCTTTCTAAATTCCAGGGGTTGAGATAGCATCATAAAATAAATAATAAATTTATTCCTTAGTAAATAATACAGATGTGAATGAACATCTGCAGGTGTTTGAGAGGGGGGTTGAGAGAGAGAGAGAGAGAGAGAGAGAGAGAGAGAGAGAGAGAGAGAGAAAGGGCACATGTGTGTGTGTTCCCTCACTTGAACAGTTTCTTCTTTAGCAGTTTGGGAAATCATGGGAAATCTGATTGTGACCTTGAAGTCTGGGCTGCATTTCAGAACTGTGCTTTGGTATAGTCTTACCCAAATGCTAGGGATTTACCCAGCTTTCAGCAAAGGTACTGCAATAAAACCTTATTCTAGTCTCATTTCTAGAAACCATATTCTAGGTGAAAGAAGCATGAAGGTTTTTGTTTTCACTTTTTTTTTTTCTCCTTAAAACATACAAAATATCTTGGATATTCCAGGGAGGATGTCACATGTTCTGCCACTTCATAAAAGGAACACAATGTCAGTTTTTCTTTGTGACTCAATGTTGTTATGTAACAAAAGCTGAAGAGCTGCTCTGGGTCCTTAGACTGTGTCCTGGTCTTCGGTCTTCACAGCACTGTGGCCAGCCCCCTCCCCCCAACCCCCGCCCCTCAGCTTGTCATTCCCTGTTCTCTCCATTCCTGTGATAGCTAGCTGTCACTTTTTCTATGTGCTGTTGTTTCTGCCTCCCACCTTCCCCTCTTTCCCACATTATGTTTCGAATATGAACATCTAGACAGAGGAGTATATAGTCAATACTCTTGTTAGTATGCCCTAAATAAGAATGAACACATCTGGGATTGCAAACTGGCACAACCACTCTGGAAATCAGTTTGGTGGTTCCTTAGAAAATTGGACATAGTTCTACCTGAGGACCTAACTATACCACTCCTGGGCATATACCCAGAAGATGCTCCAACTTGTAATAAGGACACATGCTCCACTATGTTCATAGCAGCCATATTTATAATAACCAGAAGCTGGAAACAACCCAGATGTCCCTCAACAGAGGAATGGATACAGAAAATGTGTTACATTTACACAATGGAGTACTACTCAGTCATTAAAAATAATGAATTCATGAAATTGTTAAGCAAATGGATGGAACTAGAAAATATCATCTTGAGTGAGGTAATCCAATCACAAAAGAACACACATGGTATGCACTCACTGATAAGTGGATGTTAGCCAAGAAGCTTGGAATACTCAAGATATAATTTACAGACCAAATGAAGCTCAAGAAGAAGGAAGACTAAAATGTAGATATTTTGGTCCTTAGAAGGGGGAACAAAATACCCATGGGAGGAGATACAGAGCCAAAGTGTGGAGCAGAGACTGAAGGAAAGGCCATCAAGAGACTGCCCCATCTGGGGATCTATCCCATATACAGTTACCAAACCTAGACACTATTGTGGATGCTAACAAGGGCTTGCTGACAGGAGCCTGACATAGCTGTCTCCTGAGAGACTATGCCAGTGCCTGACAAATACAGAAGTGGATGCTCTCAGCCAATCATTGGACTGACCACAGGGTCCCCAATGTAGGAGCTAGAGAAAGGACCCAAGGAGCTGAAAGGGTTTGCAGCCCCATAGGAGGAACAACAAAATGAACCAGAGCTCAGTATCTCCAGAGGTCTCAGGGACTAAACAACCAACCAAAGAGTACACATGGAGGGACACATGGCTCCAGCCGCACATGTAGCAGTGGATAGCCTTGTAGGACATTAATGGGAGAAAAGGCCCTTGGTCGTGTGAAGGCTTATTGCTCCAGTGTAGGGGAATGCCAGGACAGAGAAGTGGGAGTGTGTGTGTTGGTGATCAGGGGGAAGAGGATGGGATAGGGGATTTTTGGAGGGAAAATGAGGAAAGGGGATAACATTTGAAATGTAAATAAATAAGATATCTAATTTGAAAAAAGAAGGGAAGCCAGGTGGTGGTGGCACACACCTTTAATTCCAGCACTTGGGAGGCAGAGACAGGCAGATTTCTGAGTTCGAGGCCAGCCTGGTCTACAGAGTGAGTTCCAGGACATCCAAGGCTATACAGAGAAACCCTGTCTCGGAAAACCAAAAAAAAAAAAAAAAAAAAAAAAAAAAAAAAAGGAAAAAACTATCTAAAATAATTAAAGGATAATATTTAAACACACACACACACACTCACACACACACACAAAGAATTAACATGGCAATGAGGTAAGTTGTTTTCTGTGGTTCCTTTGGACACCTAAATGTGATTTCTAAGATTCTACCAGGAGTAATGAATTTTCATGGCTAGCAAACCTAAGTTTGTTTATGATAAACAAATGTTTTCCATATAAAAATCACTCTAAAAAGTGGGTGCAAGGCTTGAGCACCATAGTTTGCTTCCTTAAGATGAAGGACCATCATTTATATCTGCCCCAACCATGTTGAAAGTCTTAGGAAGTCTGGAAGGAATCCTTGTCAACAACAAGATTGTAAGTTTGTATAAAAATGGGGTTATAAACAGTAATAAACTTGCAGAAATTATAAAAAGCGACCCGCAAAAATTGACATCTTTTGCTTACCCTACACAGCATCATTTGTAAGCCATGTCTTAAAAAACAACATGTTAGTGAAGGGGATTTTCCTATCTTGATTTCAGAGAAGAGCAGAGACTTGGGCTGTATCTGTGCTCCTAGGGATTAGAACTTCAGAACTGTCCCTTGACTTTCCCATAACCAGAGAAGAGAAAGGCATCCTCCAACTCCCAGACGAAGGTGGAACTCATTGTGGGAATTAGTTCAACCCAAACAACTTTTAATTAAAGTACCACTTTTTCTTAAAAGTACCAGCTATTGGGCCCTGGTTTTCCTAAACCTTCAGCAGAGCTCCATAGGACAGTGCTTGGGGCTGTGTGCCTGCAACAGCTCAGTTTAGAGAATATTTGTGATATTCTATCCTGACCTTTCGCTATCCCCAAACTGAAATAATTTTTATAAGCTTTTCTAGTGCAGTTGAGCCCACAGGCTTTTCTTGTCTTTCTTTCTTTCTTTTTTCTTTTTTTTTTTCTTTTTTTTTTTTTTTTTTTTTTTTTTTTTTTTGGTTTTTTGAGACAGGGTTTCTCTGTGTAGTCCTGGCTGTCTTGGAACTCACTCTGTAGACCAGGCTGGCCTCGAACTCAGAAATTCGCCTGCCTCTGCCTCCCAAGTGCTGGGATTAAAGGTGTGCGCCACCACCGCCCAGCTTTTTTCTTGTCTTTCTTTGTGGCTCTATATGGGCACTGATGGGGATTTTTTTCTCTATGTTAATTGATGTTGTTCTGAGTTACTTTTCTATTCAGCTAGAATCTTCTTAAAATAGAAAATGTGTAGGAATGTGAATTGGAAAACAGTTTGGAAGTATCCAGTAAAGCTTATCTCATGTTTGCCCTACATTGCATAAAATATGCATATGTATGTTATATCTCCATATAGGCATATATGAGATATGCATATATATCTCCAAGAGAGATGGGTAACAGAAGAATACAAAGATGTTCTTAACTATTTTATCACAATCTTCCACAATTGGACACACCCTGGAGAGCCATTTTCAGGAATGGTAAACTTGACACTATGCAGCAAACAAAAGCAACAATAGAAATAGCTGCCGTGAATCACAGACAGACTAGATGAGTGATGACTAGAATAGAAATATATGAGTGTTCACTGAGTGATTACAGATGCTATAAAGATGGCAAAGCTGCTGTACGATGAGCACACAATAGTGTATTTGTGATGGTGGTTACCCCTGAGATGATGGTTTTGATTCAGGAGGGGCATCTCTTGGAGTACTAGAAGTATGCTTTCAGTTGGTGCTGATTGGATAAGTGGAGATATGTCAGTTCTCTCTGAGTTTATAGGAGATGCTGTATATGTGATCCAGCCTGTATTCTCCTGGCCCTAGGCACCCATATTTCCAAATACTGAGAATGTTAGACAGCTGTCAGTCAAACCCACCTCCTTGTCTTGCCCTTGGTCTCAGAGAGTGCCTTGTCCAAGATTATGCCTTTCTCTGGTTTAGCTAGCAAACAGTGTCCTGAATCCCAGGCAATTCTGCCCAATCCTGGAGCTCCTGGGGGGACCACTACAGCTTTTCTTGTAAGTATATCACTTTGTATCCTTTCTCCTGTCTGCATTCCATTTCTTTCCTTACTTATGGTCAAGGTTAGTTACTTAATTTGGAAGGCTCAGAGCAAAATTTAAATGCAGGGTCTTGCTCACAAATTAAGAATTCCAAAATGTTGAGAGCAGAGCAAAGGTCTAGCTTAAGTGTGGATCCTATGCTCCTGTGTATGCCTTAAAGTCAGGCCAGCCCCTACATACCATTCCAGGAAGTGTTTCCATGAACAGCAAGCTCATTAAACTTGTGATAGAGACTGCTTTCCACAGAGAAGCCTGGCTGGTCACAGAACTCCATAATAAGGATTTATGCTCTTGGCTCTTTATGTGATGCTGCAAAAAGTGTAAAAAATTTGCATTTCCCTGATGACTAAGGATGTTGAACATTTCTTTAGGTGCTTCTCAGCCATTTGGTGTT
>NW_022196904.1:58658205-58666202 GCF_008632895.1 Mastomys coucha
TTTGGAGGGGAAACTGGGAATGGAGAAATTTACATGTAAATAAAGAAAATATCTAAAAGAAAAAAAGTGTAAAAAAGTGTAAAGCTCATTTTTTTTTTTGGTGAATAATGGTTCTTGTAATAGATGTTATTGGTTGTCAACTTGATTATATCTAGAATTAACTAAAATTCAAAAATGGAGGACACACCAGTGAGAGTTTTTTGTTTTGTATTGCTATGCTTAATTCTTAGTAGGAAAATCCATTTCTCATCTGGATCTTGAGGTGGGAAGACACATGACTTTAATATGGGCCATGTCTGCTGGAAGCCTATATAAGGACATGGGAGAAGGAAGATTTTACTTTTTGCCTGCTCTCACTGGCAAGCCCACTCATTCCCTGGCATTAGAGCTTTGTTTTTTGGAATTCCAGCACCTACTGAAGACCAACTGTGACATCCAGCCACACAGAATGAGCAACTTCTGGATCCTTGGATTTTCTATTCATAGCCAGCCATTGCTGGATTGTCTGGACCACAAATGTAAGCAGAGAAATGAAAAGGGTAGGGATGAGGTTCCAGACTAGGAGAACTGAACCAAAGAGGAAGAATGCCTCCGGTTGGCAAACCAGGAGGTTAAGAGCTTGCAAATAAGTCCATATAAATTATCCAAACAAAAATGCAAAGACGAAAACAATGATGAATGGAACCTCAAAGAACTATGAGACAAATTCAGAAAGCCTTAACATCTGTCTCGTTCGAGGGAAAGAGAGAGAAAGTGTGCAGGGAAGTATGCGAAATTACAGTGACTAAGTGACTGTCAAAATTAACAACAGACATCCAAATGAACACTGAGTAATCTTATGGAGCATGAAGTAAGATAAACATCATGTAACTGTATGAAGGCATCATGTTCAACGAACAGAAAACCAAAGTCTTAAAGGAGTTTTTCTAACTTGTGTCAGGTGGCCACAAATAGTTTTAGATTCTACAAGGGCAAAATGAGAGGTGGAAGAACCTAGAATTCCACTAAAGTGAATTAAATACAAAATAAAATTTAAAATATTACATTTAGTATATATAAAATTATTATAAAACATATATTTGTACTAATACATATACACATTTATTATTATTTTAGTGTGTGTGTGTGTGTGTGTGCTCATAATAGCACATAAGTAGAGGTCTGAGGACAACTTGTAGGAGCCAGTTCTTTTTCTCTTTTCATCTGTGGGAACAAGGATGGGCTTGAGACATGTGGCTTAGCAGCATGTATGATTTTTACCCACTACACCACCTTGATGGTCCCAAATTGAAGTTTTGTATACTAAGTTTTGACACCTATTGGAATTACAAATTTACTCACGGTGCAGAGAAAGTTCACCTCATAGAATTTCCCTCAAGAGGCAGAAACTTTGATGTGTGTCTATTATCCGTTTCCCAAGATTTCCAGGCTTTAACCATCAGTTGGTTTAAACAGCTGGTCCATGTCAAAGACCCCTTTTCTGTTGACTCTCTCAACACCAAGCAGATGCAACCTTCTCTTCCATGGTACCTGTTGTTTCTTTGTGAGCATGGGGTGGGAAAGGAGAGATGGTCCTTGGGTATACAGTGGTCTCTGGATACTCCCTGGACTCTGCTAGTAAGTGGCTGCCTACAAAACTGTCAGGAACCTTGCCAGCCTGCCTTTTCTCCCATTTAACTAATCAGTCGTATCTCAAGAGTTCATAGCTATGTGATCACTAGGGTCAAGGGTTCAGCAACCAGACTATCAAACCTGCATCTATCTATCTGTCTATCTATCTATCTATCCATCCATCAGTCCATTTATCTATCATCTATCTATCTATCTATCTATCTATCTATCTATCTATCTATCTATCTATAATCTATCATCTCTCTATCTATCTATCCATCCATCAGTCCATCTATCTATCATCTGTCTATTTGTCTGTCTGTTTATCTATCTACCTATCTATCTATAATCTATCTATTATCTGTCTGTCTATCAGTAATCAGGCACAAGGCCACAATGGTTGTGTTTGGGTCCACTTCAAGCTCATTATGTCTTGATGACACTGTTTTTGTGGAGCCTGTAAAGTCTGCAGCTGCTCATTCTGACTCCTGAAGATGCTCTTTGAGTAGGTCTGACATATACTTAGGCGTTTTGGTTCAGAAAGCTCGAAAGATGAAACTGATAGATGCATTGTCTAGAACGTATACATGATGGGTGTAAGCCTAACACATCTCATCTAGAAATAGTTTGCCACCTTCTTCTCCATGTTTAGTCTTCCCATTGTCCCTTAGTAAACTGCATCACCTAAGGCTGTGTGTGGAACAATGTCAGAGAACCAAAGAGAACACCACTCCTGGTTCCAATTTCTTTTTAAATTTCATTTCTCTTGCTGTGATAAAATGTTCTAACAAAAAACAACTTAGGGGAGGATGGGTTCATTTTAGTTCATAATTCTAACATTGTTAGGAAGTCAGGGCAAGAACTTGAGGCAATACATCCATAGTCAAGAGCAAAGAGAGGAATAGGGCATGTCTACCCATATTTATCCCCTTTGTACACATTCACAGTTCAAGATCCCTCCATATGGAATAGTGATGTCCACAGTGGACTGGGTCTTCTCACATAATTAATACAACTCAGATAATTCCTTATACACATGTCCAAAGGCAAACCTGATTTAGACGATACCTCATTAGGACTATTGTGACAAGTTAACTGTTAAAACTAAAACTACTGTAACTATTGTATAGAATTTATAATGAAATTAATAAAGATCATTGTGTAAGACTCATGGTCTACTTCAGAAATTGGGGAAACAGAAGCCACAGTAAATGTTTCAGACGTGTTAATTTCATATGGGGTTGAACACTTGCTGGAGAACTTTGAGAACAAAATGTGATCTTTGAGTTAACACAGACATAGATAAAACAAGAAGCAACAAAAGACATCTTCATCAGTGGAAGATACTCAGGGTTAATCTTCACCCACATGCCTTCTGAGGTATCTGATGTTTCGGCAAACTTGTATGTAGAGCAAGCCCTATGCTCTGAGAGACAATACACAAGGGGTTAGATGGAGGACTTTGGAGCCCGACTTCAAGCATTAAAATTCTAGTGCTGCTTCTTAGTGTCCCTGTGACTCTCAGATGAGCATAAATTAATTTCTCTGTCCAACGTGTCCTGCAACTATGTGATGGAAGCAGTGGGTGTGCCTAGTTCTTCAGAATAGAATATCGTCAGCACATAGTCAACCCTTACAAGTACAGTGCTGGGCATTCTGGGACTATTGTTGCTATGAGCAGTGGGACTTTTGAGGACAATGTTGGCTCCTCATGCTTTTTCATTACTTGCTGACTGTGAATTTCTTGGGGGCAGTGTAGCACTTCTCCTCCAGGAGTGTCTCCAAAGTTAAGTCTCTTCAGGAGTCCCAAGAATAATGATCTTCTTTTCACTCAGTAGGAGGGCCACACCCCTGCTAGCTTCCTGACCTTCTCCTGGCTGAGCTAACCTTGATGGAAACTTCAAGCCATGTGTTTTTGCATAGTAATCCATAAAGCATGACCCAGAGCTATATTAAACCCACAAAAATCAGCTTCCAACCGCGAGCAACAGCTTTATATGATAAAGTAGTGATTACATTTCCTAATGAGTGCTCAAAGTATTTTATAATCTACGGGGAATATGTTTCATAGCTCCTGGGAGCCGTCCCAACTGCTCTACTGGTGATTCCAAGTTTTAAGTAGAACACAGAATATTATGAGGGGAAGCACTGCATACTATTATTCTGTCAGGAGCTCGTGCATGCAATGTTCATGCAATTAACCTGGGTATGGCCAGCCTGCTTATGATGACGCTATTTGTCTTTAGTCACGAAGATTGTTTTGTATGGACTACATACTAACATCCCCTTCTCCAAGATTTTATTCTTTCTATGTAAATAGTTTTATATCTTTCAGCCTGTGGATGAAGGCTGAGAAAGATTATTTTCTTGATTAAGAAAAAAAATTAGGGAAAAAAAAAGTGTAAATACTTTGAAAAGTCATCCACGGGGATTGTGATATAGGTGTGGGCTCTGATGTAACTTTCTTGAAATAAGGACCTTTGAGATTTTTTTCATGTTCTTAGTTTTCTTAGCTCAGTTGGGGCTTCTAAGGCACAAGCCTCCCTGGCTTTAGGTTTGAACCCTAACTACAAAATTTAACATATTTTAACTTTATTTTGGAAGTAGGAACCCTCTTTTAGCTGCTATTGAAAATAATGAAGAGGTCTTGGGCCATGATTCTTATAGGGTAGAAATGACAGGAAGACAAAATAAAAGAGACTCACAAGGATTGATAAGAGGGCTTAGAGGGTAGAAGTTTTGCCTTGCGAGCCTGGAGACCCAAGTTCTATCCCTGGAACCAACCACAGGAGAGAAGAGGAAACAGACTGATAAAAACAGAATGACAGATACACTGAGCCTCTTTCAGGATTTGGTCAGTGCGGGGTGGGAAGTGGGCGTGTGAATTGAAGTCTAGGATAGATCTCTGACTGCTGTTCAGAAAGAGGCTGTGGAAGTAATGTTCTTATTGAGAAATATACAATGGATGCCATAGTCCGTTCAAATGCAGAATAGAATGAGTAATCTCACGGGGGACATGAGATATGATGTCGAAAGGGACTGAGGTATAAACAGAACAGATACTCAGTGCATGTAAATGCACGTGTGTGTGCATGTCCACACAGGCTCACATGCCCATCTGCCCCTGTCAAGCTCTGCGCTGCACCTCTGTGTTTCATTAAAGGAGTGCTGATTTGGAGCCTGCTCTATTATTTCCAGTGATTTGCTGCCTCGAGGGCAGCTGAGAATTGAAAAGAGCAGGGCAGCCTGCTCTCCCCGAGATGCTCACTCCCTCTGAAAGGTCATGTCGTGTTTTCTGGCAATTGACTCAATGGATTTGGATTCGGTGACATGAGGTCGGGCCGTTTCCACTCTGCTTGGGTTTCCTGGGGAACGTGCCTTCCAGTTGTTTTCACATTGACCTCATTACCCAGCCCTGGTGATGAGCTTGGCACAGACAGGCCGCGGCCGAGGGCTTGTCTGCCCTCGTGAACCTGCACTTTTATCAGGGCCAGTGTGGGTGGATATGGGTGCCTCTCCCTCAGCCTGATCTCTCCATCTCCCCCAGCAAAGACCAGCTCTAAGTCACTGAGAAAAGATCACAGAAGTTGGGGCAGGCAATGGAGGGGCTAGGGACCACTTTTTCCTTCTCAGGAAAGCACAGAGAATGGAGAGACAAAGAGGAGGTATAAGGTCCGTAGTCTCTGCTCTTTCGTGCATAGGCAGAGGGATCCTGTGAAGAGCAATAGAAAGTGTCCTAAGATTCACAACTTCTTTCCCCGTGAAGACTAATTATGAAAAACTGAGTTTCTTAAACCCCAAGTATTTTGTAAACCCTCCCCCTCCCGTACACATCTCTAATGCATCATTTTCAAGGGAATGACAGACAAAATTGTTCTGCCACAAGGACGAAGACTCCAGCAGAACTAAGCTCCCCAGACTACTGATGAACCTGAAGACAAACAACCATGTACTTCTGTGAACTAAGTCTTAGAAGCCAAGGGTAGTGGGTTGGGGCTGCACTTAGGGCTCAGCAGGACTGAGTGTCTATGTGATTCTTCTCTTTGTGTTACATCCATAGGTGAGTTCTTACAGGCAGTCTCAGAGCCTGCCAAATGAAAATCATGTCTCCTACCCTTATTAAGAGGATTAAATGAGATTGCAGCTAAGGAGAACTTTATGAATGCTAATTTAAATTGTTTATGCTCATTTTTTATTAGGAAGCTATTTCATTCACCAGGGTCTGGTCAATTATTTGCTGAAACTAGAACAAAAAAGAAAGGAAGAAAGAAAGAAAGAAAGCAAGAAAGAGAAAAAAACTCCTCCAGTCTGATGTAGAGAGAAAGAACATTTCAAACCATGAAGGTCAATCAGGCCACAGAGTAATTTCACTCAGGAAGCTGTCAGACACAGGGACTTGAGATATTCAAGGGGAAATTGGATGTAATACTTAGGGAAATAGTGTCGGAAGACTTTTTGCCCTTGTGTACCAGTCTGAAGGAGATGACCCAGCAGCCAGTCTATAAATAAAGCACTTTGCTGTTGTCTAAGATTTGGGGCACTTTGGGAATGGCAGTTTGTGTCAGGCACTTTGAAAAATGATAACAGCAACAGCATCATAGCAAATTGAAGGCCTGATTTTTTTTTCTAATCACAACAACTGTATCAACATGCGAGAGTTCCTCACTGTCTGTGCTAATTTAGATCAGACAACTATTATCAAAGGACAAATATTTCAGAAATTTTGAGAATCTTAATTGTTTTTTATTATCAATTCTAGAAGCAGGCAATACCCTATCTCAGTAAAAAGCAAGTGTCCCTATGGTCCCAGTCAAGGAGCTTGGTTGTGTAAGCAGAAGTTTTAAAAACATTTATTATTGGGGAGGAGCGGGAGGGAGAGGGAGAGGGGAAAAGAACTGTGAGGAAAGGAGGGAGGGGTACTGTGGTCAGGATGCAATATATGAGAGAATAAGTGAAAGAAATTAAAACAATCAAAAAATAAATCTACCCCATGATTGAGCTGTACCACTTCTGGGTATATACCTAAGGATCTCTTTTTTATTCTAGAGATGCCTCCTCATTTATGTTTGTTACTGTTCTACTTATATTGCCAGGAAATGGAAACAGCCTATATGTCTATCAACTTATGAATGGCTACTGAGAATATGCTGTTTATACAGTAGATTACTACTCAGCTATTAATAAGCTTTTGAAAAGTACAGCTAAAACATCTATTATTATTATCATTATTTATTATTATTAAGGCAGGAGTAGAAAACAAACTATTGGTCATTGCAAAGCGATTTTCTTTGCAACATGAGGTCAGGAAGAGAGAGAGCAAAGGAGAAGGACCAGTCAGCCAGCATCATATTTTTGCTTAGGGTTTAAAGCTGACAAAACTTCATCATTGTGTCCATTGAAACTTGTCGGTATGGGAAACTTGACTGGCATCTCATTCATCCTGATTCCAACAGTCAATCGGCTTTACTCCAGGGTGGTGATAAGAAGTGCATGTTTGGGTGATTTTATTTTACTTTTTTTTTTGTCTAATATGTTGATTTTGGAACAGGAACCTAATCTAAAGCAGTGGTTCTCAACCTGTGGGTCACAACCCTTTTGGGAAGTGTTGAATGACCCTTTCATAAGGATCGCTTAAGACCACTGGAAAACACAGATATTTACATTAATATTTGTAACAGCAGTGAAATTACAGTTAAAAAGTAGCAACAACATTTTACAGTTAGGGGTTACCACAACCTGAGGAACTGTATTAAAGTGCCACAGCATTAGGAAGGTTGAGAACCATTGATCTAAAGCAAAAGCTCCCTGGGCCCTTAATATGGTGACATAAATATATGCAATGAGCCTTTATAATAGAAGTTTGGTGCCCTACCCTTTGCTCCATAGGGAGTGTAACTCAGTTTTTCCTGTGAAGAAAATACTTTCTTCCATGAAGTGACTGGGAGTCAGGCTCCTTCGGTCATGTGGTTCCACTGTCCTTTACACCCTTCTTATCCTCTGCAGGAAGGGGAAAGGGTATGGGGAAGGGATATCAGCTCTTACATGCCTTGGTCAGAGCTGATACAATTTCTTCTCAGTTATAAGGCTTTAGTTACCATCAAGGGAAGCTGGGGAATGGGTCAGCTGGGGAAGACGACACAGGCTGGTTCCACCTGATGAGCTTGTGGTGCTGACACCACACAATCCTGTTTTTAAAATTCATCAGCAGATCCCCACTGCTCTGAAATAAACATTTACACCACACTACAATGGTGCTGTTGTTACTTTAAGACACATATAATAGCCACCTTCCTGAGTGCATCCATGCACGAGTGTGAATGTGTGTTTGTGTGTGTGAGAGAGAGAGAGAGAGAGAGAGAGAGAGAGAGAGAGAGAGAGAGAGAGAG
>NW_022196904.1:58666355-58669872 GCF_008632895.1 Mastomys coucha
GAGAGAAGGGAGGGAGGGAGGGAGGGAGGGAGGGAGGGAGGGAAGGAGGGAGAGGAAGAGAGAGAGTTGTATACATTGTATCTGTTCATTTGTCTATGTGTGTGCACGTAGAGGACAGTGGTCTGAGTCACGTCAATGTCCCGTGTCTTCCTCAGTCACTTTCCATCTTATGTTTCCAGGCAGGACTTCTCCAAACCTTGTACTCACTGACTTATAGCTAAGGAGCCTGGAGGTTCTGTCATCCCTGCCCTCCTTATACTGGGGTTGCCACGAGCATCACCACACTGGCTTTTACATGGGTCCTGGGGATCAGAACTCAGGTCTCATGCTTCCACAGAAAGCACTTTGCGCACTGCTTCCGGTTTTAGAGATGTCCCCAGATGTTGCCAGCAGAGTCAGTGTTTTAAGAGGACAAAGGAACTGTTCCCTGACAATGCTCCAGTCTGTGAAGTACCATCTCATGAGAAGCTGGTGCCGAGAAGTACTTCGTAAAGGCTAATTTAAGTAATTTATGTTCACATTTCTGGCTTTCACTAAGAAGCTGTTTTGTAGTCGAAAGGGATCATAGAAGGGGCTAATTTTGATACTAGCCTAGCATTGTTGGTTGCCTGGGGAAATACACAGAGGTAAGGCATCGCCCAGCACACTGTGAAAGGGGCTGTTTTCTCCACGGGTACTGCTAACAAGGGTCTGCTTGATCGCTAACCTCTGCTGCGTGGCTCCCCACCAGGAAGGCGAGGCTGGCTGGCTTACCCAAGGTGATTCCCTAGGGCCCAATTGTGTAGAAACGCGTGCAGGTGTCATAATTAGCCATTTCCTGCCCAAACCTCACAAACAAGCCATAACCCTCAAGACACAACCTTCTGGAACATTTTACAGAATTGTTTGCAGACCATATAATATTCCTCTGTAACCTGTTTAATTACCCTAGTCATATATTTAACTGCCCCAGACTTGCTGGTCCAGATTTTACAGAGAATCGGAGGTGAGGGTGGGTAATAGCAGAAGGGCCTTTAAGCCACTACCGTGGGGAGCTCAACAAAGCTGAGACTAGGGCTGGCCTGCCTACAGACCAGTCAGAAGGCTTCGAGGGTGCAGTTTCCTGTTCTACTCCTTGTCTGTCAAGAGCAATAAACATGTCACGAAGTGACCAAAAATGTGTGAATTTGGGAAGACAAACATTGACACCAAGCACAATGTTTCAATAGTCTAACTCCTTCTCCTACTTTCTAAGAAATGGAGTCAAGGTTCTGGATTGTTTAGGGTACAAAATTCACTAGTTATTCCCCCTTTTAAACCCAGGCATTGCTTGTACATTTTCGTAAATACATGGACCCAGCAAACGTTTTCCCTACTGGAGAAAGTCTAATTTTGCCTGAAAGCCTAAATGGTTTATATTAACTATCCAGGCATTGGCTCAGATTATGCTTGCTAATGGTATAGATGAGGTCCTCCCTCTTGTAGCAGTGAGGCATGTAGGGAGCCACTGTTCATTTTATACTACAGGAGAAATGTCTGCTGGGAACACCATTGCATGGGTCTGCCTCCAAAATGCTTAGAGGCAATGGGTTGTTAGGTAAATATGGAGATTCATGCAAATGTATTTTCATCACATAATTAACTTGTCAGCGCATTGAGACAGCCGTAGCATCTCCCATGTGAGGACCTCTGTTTCCATTTGTCTTGAAGTTGGAAAGTCATGTTGTGTCCCTAGTACCTTTTCCCTCAGGCTTGAATCTTCACAATAGCTGATCTTGAGCAAAGGCAAACTTAGCTGTATGGTTAGAGAGAAAATTCAGATGAGAGTGTATTGTGAGATACAATGCCCAGAATATTACCAGCAAGGAATTGAAGTGGGAACAGATAAATGATGAATTTCCTCCCACTTTGCATATTTGCATGTGTGTCTATATGTGTGTATATGTATGTGTACATGTGTTTTTATATATAAGATTCAGAAAGGTTTGGGTGACACACTTGAACAAAGCTATAGTTTATTTGAAATAAATCTGTACTGTTCTTTTATTACTTCAAAGAATATCATCTTGCAAAGAATTTATTTTCTTTTAAGTTATATTCCCAAGAGCAAATTTTAGACATGGGAATTTTGGTCATGGACTATTTATTGAACCTTAAAAATGTAATTACCAGATGACTTTTTCCAGGATGATGGTGGCTTACATCACCAGGAAATAGTGATGTACGATGCACACAGCCTTTAGTTGCAGTTTTATTACTAATTTTGCTTCCCTCCCCACTGACTGTGTCTATGGTGGCTCTTGTTCTTATTTCAATTTGTGTTTCGTCTGCTTAAGGAAGCAATATTTTGCAAGTGCACAATTATTTATTTATTTTTTTGGTGGCCCAATTTCTTTTTTTTTATTAGATATTTTCTTTATTTACATTTCAAGTGATATCTCCTTTCTCAGTTTCCCTTCCAGGAAAAAAAAAAAAACAACCTGTTTCCTTCCCCCCCCCCCTTTACCAACCCACCCTCTCCTGAATCCTGACCCTGGCATTCCCCTACACTGGGGCATAGAACCTTCACAGGACCAAAGGCCCCTCTTCCCATTGATGACCGACTAGGCCATCCTCTGCTACATATGCAGCTGGAGCCATTAGTCCCACCATGTGTACTCTTTGGTTGGTGGTTTAGTCCCTGGGAGCTCTGAGGGTACTAGTTAGTTCATATTGTTGTTCGTTCTAAGGGGCTGCAAACTCTTCAGCTCCTTGGGTCCTTTCTCTAGCTCCTTCATTGGGGACCCTGTGCTCAGTCCAATGGATGGCTGTGAGCGTCTACTTCTGTATTAGTCGGGCACTGTCAGAGCCTCTCAAGAGACAAGTGCACAATTATTATTCACATTTTGGGAAGGAATTCAGGCTTCGTCCTTCCCACAGCAGTTTTTAAGTGGGGTTCCGGAGAGTGCTTGGGTCATGAAGGTGGGACTCTCATGAGTTAGTCAGCATAAGAGCTTTCTCTTGACAACCCTGGCGATACAAAACCTAGGAAAGAAATCAGGAGTCATAGATGAAAACATCACCAACAGAATACAAGAGATAGAAGAGAGAATCTCAGGGGTAGAAGGCACCATAGAAAACATTGACACAACAGTCAAAGAAAATGCAAAAACCAAAAAGCTCCTAACCCAAAACATCCAGGAAATCCAGGATGCAATGAGAAGACTAAACCTAAGGATAATAGGTATAGAAGAGAGTGAAGATTCCTAATGTAATGGGCCAGTAAATATTTTCAACAAAATTATAGAAGAAAACTTACCTAATCTAAAGAAAGAGATGCCCATGAACATACAAAAAGCCTACAGAACTCCAAATAGACTGGACCAGAAAAGAAATTCCTCCCATCACATAATAATCAAAACACCAAATGCACTAAACAAAGAAAGAATTTTAAAAGCAGTAAAGGAGAAAGGTCAAGTAACTATAAAGTTAGGCCTATCAGAATTACACCAGACTTCTCACCAGAGACTATGAAAGCCAGAAGATCCTGGACAGATGT
>NW_022196904.1:58671199-58685482 GCF_008632895.1 Mastomys coucha
CATAAGACTGTTAAATTGATTGTTGTTTTATATCAAACAACTTTTATAATACTTATTTTTATTGTTGTCATATTTTATAAATTTTAAGGAATATGACAAAAAAGATATTGTTATTTTAGAGATTAAATAATTTGATAGGAACTCAAATGTGGAAAGACTCGATAACACAACCGATGAGTCAGTAAGAGACTAAAATGGACGGCAGCCTGTTGGAGACATTTACAGCTGGATGTATGGTAGGTGTTTTCCTACAGAAGATTATCCATATGGAAAAGAGGCCACCTTATCTGCAGTCCACTGAGTTCCTTATATTACAGGAAACAATAGGAGCCACATTAGGAAGATGTACTCTCTCAGTCAGTATTAGCCCTTATTAAGAGACTCAAATACAGGAAAAGAGGAGGCAAAGAAATTTCACACCAATTAGTGGTTAATTCTGGCTGGACAGCCTCTGGTTTTAAAAACTTATTATGTTTATATGTATTTTATATTTGATCTTAGGGAAAATATTTTCCTTGCAAATTCTTTGAGAATTTTATACAAGCAGAAGATATATTTAGATAATTTCCACCCCATTCCTCCCCCTAACTCCTCCCAGATTCAACCCTCACCTCTCCATCCCTCCCAGATATATATTTTTCTTTTAAAAGAAAAGACTACGTAGACCAGCTGTGATGTCCACACACTCGTGGGTGTGGCATCAGTCACTGGATCATGGTCCACCTACCAGGGGCCACACCATTAGAGAAAACTGACTCTCCCTCCCCAAGAAGTCACCAACTGTCAATAACTCCTATGAGGTGGGAGCTTGTGAGCCCCTCACTACTTCTATGCTAGAATAATGCCTGCTTGAACTTGAGCAGGTTTTCTGCAGGAAACCATAGCTTCTGTGTGTTCATGGGCACAGTAGTCCTGCCATGTCTAGAAGACAATGTATTGCTCTGGCTTTTATAATCTTTTTGGCTCCTGGTCAGCCGCAGTCCTATCCCTAGTCATTTGGGAGTGATATAGATACCTCGTTTGGGGCTGAGCACTCTATAGACATTTATTTTGACCAGTTGTGAGTCTCTGTATTCACTGCTGTCCACTGCACAAAGAAGCTTCTCTGATGAGGGTTGAGAGCTGTACTAATTGGTAGAGAGATGCTCATTTAGAGGACAATCTGGTAACTATGTACAGTAAGCAAAATAATTATAGTAAGTTCATCCTAGCTGTCCATGAACTCCCAAACAATGGGTTTTTGGCAAGATTACAGTACCGGGCACGCATTTTTTTCTTGTGTAATGACCTTAATTACAACCAGAAAGAGTTTGGTTACCCCCATGACATTCATGTCATCATGCATGCATGGTTATCTCTTACTTTGTCAATCATTACTGTAGCTCCCAGGGTCCACAACTGGGTAAGATGGTGACCTTTTTGTCCATCAGCAGTTTCCAATCCTATGAAATTTAACTAGCAAGGAGAAAGCTTCCTGATCAGTACCAGCCTGATTTTTCAATGTCCTTTGACTGAAGCATGTTTTCCTCAGCAAAAGGATCTTATCATAAAGTTCTGGTGGACAAGCCACAGGCAATGGCAACAGTCTGTACCATTTTGGGGTCTCAGGGACACTCTGCAACAATAATTCAAAGGGAAGTGTCCCAATCTGATGCCAGGCATTTGATTTGGTAACCCATGGTTTCTAGAATGAATATTATCTTCTGTGTAGGAAAATTTAACTAACTCTTTTATATGAATGTATATATACACATACATACCTATGAATCTTATTAAATAGTAGATTTTCTTATGGTTTATACAGTAATTATCAATGCAACTATTGGTCATAGTTATTTTTCTCTCCACTCCTTTTTCTCCCCTCCCCTCCCATCTCTTTCCTCCCACAAACTTCCCTCTGTATTCCCCCATGTATCACCTTCATTGTACTATCCCACCCCTTAAGGTTCTTCCCTCCCCTCTCCACCAATGTCTCCTTTCCAGTTTTCTGAATTCTACAAGTACTCCCAATTAAACCCACAACTCTAAGGACTCAATGCACTCTAAAGATGCAACTCTAAGGATCCACATATGGGTGAAAACATGTGATATTTGTCTTTCTGTGCCTCAATTCATATAATGTTTTCCATGTCAACACATTTGTCTGCAAATTTAAAAATTTTATTTATCCTTACAGCTAAAGAGAATTCCATTGTATCTAGTAATTACATTTCCTTGTTCATTTACCAGTCGATACTTTACATCTCTAGACTATCTGAATAAAGCAGTTGTGAACATGGATGAGCATGTATCCCTATAGTAGAAAATAGACGGGCGGTGGTGGTACACTTGGGAGGCAGAGGCAGGATTTCTGAGTTAGAGGCCAGCCTGGTCTACAGAGTGAGTTCCAGGACATCCAGGGCTACACAGAGAAATCCTGTCTCAAAAAACCAGAAAAAAAAGGAAAATAGAGTCCTTTGGGTATGTACACAAGAGTGGTACAACTAGTTCACATGGCTGGTTGATCCATTTCTAGCTTGTGGATGAACTTTCACACTGATTCCCATAGTGGCAACACCAGTTTACACTCCCTCTAGCAGTTCCTGAGGACAGTTTCACAGGTCTAAATGTTGATCTTAAGCCTCTCCCTGATTTCTAGAGATCAGTCGATAAAGCTAACAAGTAAGGGATTATGCATCACATGGATCACATATACATACATTTGTTAGATTAATTAAAAAAAAACCCAACTGCTGGGGTTGGTGATGCATCTCACTGGCCAAATGCTTGCCTGGCATTCAGTGAGGATCTAGTTTCAGCTGCAAGTATCACAAAACACACAAACAACCCAACTGCTAATATCATGTGGCCTGGGAGAGATCCTTCCCTGTAGTGGTATATATTAAACTTAGAGCCACAATTTGAAGCAGTTAGGGGTGTTGAACAATCTTATCTGGGCATGAAAAGCATTTATATAAGATTCAGAAAGAGGTAGTTTGACTGTGGTAGAAAGCAGTATGGCCCTTTCTCTCTGGGCGAGGAAAGGTGGGGGGCTTTGGGATTGCAGCCTTGCGATGGGTGCAAGGTCACTGTGTCAGTTCATTTTGCAAAGCCAAGGGACCAAATGTGAGCAATGTGAACTTTGAACATATATTGCCATCCTGTAAAAATAAAAACCATACAGTGTGAATTTCTGAGAGTTAAGGATGGTAGACTATGTAGCACTACACTGCATGAATCTGGACATGGTTCTGCTAAAGGCAAGAATGATGTCATTATATGCAAACAAAGTGGAAGCAATTATTAGTTTTTTTTTTTAACAAATACAGATATGAAAGAGAAGTTATGTCCCTTAAGTGGTCTATGGATATTAGAATATGTAATTTAGAATAAGCATGCTGTTAAACACCTAAGTTATAAAATTTTAAAGTAGATACTTACCGATTAGAACTGAAGTCCTCAATTATAGATGGTCCTCTAAACCCACCATAACCTGGAACTATTTTAGGAAGGAATTGCATTAAAAAAAACAGAACTCACCAAATATCAAACTGACTTCTTGCCACTCTGTCCCTGTTGTCCTTTCCTGAGTTGTCATCAGCTGTATTATCCAATCTTTTTTTCTTTTCTTTTTTTTTTTATCCAATCTTTTTGCATATGGGTTTCTATCAAATTATTTATCTCCAAACTGATCTTATGTGTGCTTATGCGCTTTTTAACTTATATAAAAATTGCAATTTTAACCTTGCCATAAAGCCCCAATGCTAACTGAAGAGCATGAGTGATCTTTTGTGATCTTATGGCTGAGAGGGAGTTATGGTTGGTTCCCTGTCATTGTGCACCTCTCATTATCAAGAGAGAACACAGTGCTGCACATAGGTTCAGAGATAACAATTGGAAATTCAAAATATGGCTTCAGCTCAGTGTGTAATATTTGCATGCTGTTCTGTACAAATCAATGTTGGCCAAACTGTGTCTGAGGGTTTTCTTATTGGTAATGGCAGCATGATTTCATTTGGAAGGACCATTTTCTTTTCTTTTCTTTTCTTCATAATTTACTTACTATTCACTTTGCATCACAATTGTAGTCTCCCTCCTCTCCTTCCAGTCATACCCTTACAAACCCTTCCCCACATTACACCCCAAACTCCGGTTGTACCATGCCACCCTTAGACATCTAATCCCAGCAGGGGTAAGCACATCTTCTCCCACAGAGGCCCAACCAGGCAGTCCAGTTAGAGAAAGGGGGTCCAACAGAGTCAGAGACAACCCCTGCTCCAATTGTTGGGAGACTCACATGAAGACCAAGCTGCACATCTGCTACAAATCTGTAGGGGGCCTAGGTCCAGCCCCTGAATGCTCTTTGGTTGGTGATTCAGTCGTTGTGAGCTCCCAAAGACCCATGTTAGTTGACTCTGTAAATCTTCTCACGGTATCCTTGATCCTTCTGGCTTGTTCAGTTCTATCCCTTACTCTTCCACAAGACCCCCTGAGCTCTGCCTGATGTTTGGCTGTGGGTCTCTGCATCTGTTTCCATCAGCTTCTGGGTGGAGCCTCTCAGGAGACAGTTTCCTGCCTGCAAGCATAGCTAAGAATCCTTAATAGTCTCAGAAATTGGCTCTCACCCATGGGATGAGTCTCAAATTGGGCCAGTCATTGGTTGGCCATTCCCTCAGTCTCTGCTCCATCTTTAACTCTGAACATTTTGTAGGAAGGACAAATTTTGGGTGGAAACTTTTGTAGGTTAGCTTCTTTTGAGAAGTAGTTTGGCATCAGCAACCACATGAATAGTTGCAAGTACATCGTGAAGCCAGCATAGAAGAGGATTATGGAGTTCTGAGGATCCTTGAAAAAAAAATTTGTAAGAGGAAGTGCTGAAGATAGCCTGTGGCTGAGGTGAAGAAAGAGAACACGACGTAAATGGATAGGCATGAGGAAGTACTGCCACATTCAGAGAAGGAGGTACATCTCAGTGGATTTAGGGAAGAAAGCAAGAATGGATGTGTGGTGATATGCATGTTGGAAGGTCACAGAGGAGGTCTGATGTCGAGTGGAAACCTCAGTCCTGCAGCCTTGTGGGGCTGCAGATCCAGCCATCATCAAGAGCCCGAACTCAAGAATAGATCCATGTTCTGTGGAACCCTGAGATGATCACAACCTCTAACAATTTGATTCCTGTGAGTGATGCTGGACTCAGGACACTCAACTAATATGGTAGCCGGAATCTTGACCCAGTCCTGACAAAAAAAATGAAATAATAACTTCTTCTGAGCACCTAAACTCGGGGCTAATTTATAATACAGCAGCAGATGAAATGCCAAAGCATGCCATTCCTTCCTTGCTCACTGTTCCCTTGCAAAACTCAGTGTGTTCACATTCTGCAGAAATGTCTGGGTTTCCAGTCATAGGCTGAAAGATGGGCTGAAGATGCACTATTTAAATTAAGACTTTTATATCTATTTATTTGTGTGGTGTGTGTGTGTGAGTGAGTGTGTGTGTGAGTGTATGTGAGTGTACGTGCACACGTGCACTTGTGTGGTGTGCTATGTGTAAGTCAGAGGACAACTTGCAGGACTTTGGGCTTGCTTCGTCCAGCCTTTGTGGAAGTATCATTACCTAATAAGCCATCTCACTGGCTTAAAATATTTAAATTTAAAAGCATATATTACTGCTGTTCATAAGAAGTTTGATACTTGAAATAATGATGTTCTTTGTTCTCATCTAAGATTTGCCTATTGACCTCTTAAAACTATCTTTGAAACTGGTTACTAAGAGATGACTAAAATTTGTTATTTCTTAATTCTTTTTCGAGAAAAGCACCTGGCTTCTAAGAACCAACTGGGAGGAGGTGATGGAGACTGTGTAGTAAACCTATTTACACCATATTGAGCTGATATCAAATTAGCAAGTGACTGAGCTATCAAACCGCTTACAATCTTCCCCGCTTAAATATGAACATTCAACCCTAGAGCCATGTTTTGTTGAAAGTTATTATTGTGGAATTTTAATTTTCTTGGCACTTAGCCACTAGTTATAAATCCTACACCTGTAAATCTACTCCCCAAAGATATTTTCATTTCATGACGCATTGTTTCTCTATGGATAAATTCAATTATAAATTACAACCAAATTGGCTTTTTCATAGCATCCTTCTTTCTAAGTGTCTTAAGTCCCTTGTGGATTATAAAGTAATTACAATACTCCAAGGACGGTCTAATAATTGTGCACATGAACACAAACTAGGCTCTATATTTGAGAGAGGTTCTTTCTCAGCCGGGAACGAGAAGTTGAGTTTTATTGAGACTGGGGACTATTGGCCCAGACTCAGGATGATCCCCTGGGTTAATTTGAAAAATATCCTGGGATCTTTAATTTCCATCTGGATGGCCAGGGAGCTGAAGGAACAGCCTTCCCCAGTGTGACCCTGTGTTCCAGTTAGGGTCTTGACCCAGGCAGTTTCCCATCCCAGAGGTGCAGTGTACACTATGGGTGATTACACAACATCTTCATTATTTGTGTCCAAATCCCAACCATATTCACAAGCTTGGTTTTATTTCCAAGGCTTCAGATGGTAGCCTAGAAGTGTCAGAAACTTGTCGGAGAGCTGTTCCCCAAGGGAGGGTTAACTAAGCTTGCAAGGTGTTTCATTGTAGCGGTTGCATTTGAATTCAGTTTTTCTCTTTCTTTCTGTGTGCCATTCATGTAACAGGCACATGGCAGATGCTCAAGGTTATTTGGTCTGGTGTGACAGTTTTCCTTTGGCACATCTAAAATGGAGTCCGTTCTTTTTTGTTTCTTTTCATCTGTTACCTTGGCAATGCTGCCTAAGAGAGCAAATGATTCCTTGTCTTCTGCAACTCACCTTGAGAGGCCTTGGGATGCTTAGGTGCTAATTAAGTTGGAGCTGTTGGCCCTGTTATTGGTTTGAGCTCCAGGAAGCAAAACACCTCCGTTAGTATGTGTGCGTGTACATGTTGCATTTTCAGTGATCCGAAGAACTATTACCTCGGATGACTGAGTTGTTTTGGAAGTCATAAATACAACACATTCCTCAATTCTTCTTTGGGGTTGACTCAAAAGTCACTCAAAAATAGTTTGACAGTTCAACTAAATGTGTCTCCATTTGTTTTGATGATTATGTGACACGTGCTATATTGGAATACTCCCTGCCTCTAAGCAGAAATGAGTACATGGTAAGGACAGTTGGCATCTTCCTCCCACACCTTGTCCTGTAGATATCAAGAAGAAAGCTGAACACATTTAGGAATGGTAAGAAAGTGATTTGTTTCACTGGTGTCTAAGGTATTAGGCACATCAAGGTCCCAGTGTGGTGGTGTAGACTTAGCCTGGATTTGGATACTGAACACTTTCCTAGGGACTTGGTCTAGAGCAGTGGTTCTCAACCTGTGGTTTGGGACCCCTTTAGGGTCAACTGACCTTTTCACAGGGCTAGCATATCAAATATTCAGCATATCAGGTATTTACATTATGGTTTATAACAGTAGCAAAATTATAGTTATAAAGTAGCAATGAAATAGTTTTATAGTTCTTTGATATTTTTAAATGATTTCATGAAGAGCTGTATTAAAGGGTAGCCATGTTAGGAAGGTTGAGAACCATTGCTCTAGAGCATGGACTACGTTCCTGCAGGAGCTGGTGCTTGGCTTTCTCCCATGCCAGTGTGTGGGAAGTGAGGCCTCAGCTACTTCTAATGGTGTACCACTTCCCACCTTTCACCGCTTAAGGTAACTTCTGCATTTGAATTCACATGGCTTGCTCTTTCTCCTGGAGTGAGAGTACATCTCTTATAGATATTTTATAATGCTATTTTCTTCTGAGATACTTTCCATTTCTATATACAAATTCTTCTTTTCTTGCTGTGATTGACAACAACAACAACAACAACAACAACAACAAAACATTTATGAAGTTGGGACCCAGGATCTTGGCACCATGGCTGTGGTACTTTGGTCATATTCTTTCCCCCTCCTCAGCTCCTCCCAGACCATCTCCACCTCTCTTTCCATCTCCTCCCAGACCATCTCCACACCCCTAGCTTTGATTCTTGTATTCTGAATGCCTTTTACACTTACTGGCAGAGCATGCACTCAACAAACAACCACTGAGCAATGTAAGAAGGGATCCATCCCATCGAACGAGGGAAAGCATTATTTTGCATCTTTAGTTTGCTCTTTGGTTGAATTAACCTACTCAACAGGCTATTTATTTGGCCATCAAGGATTATTTGTATATTTTGGCAGACTGTTGAATCACTTTGGTGAATTTTTGTTGGAAGCGTTTGTTTGGAAGGGGCTAAAAGAATCATAGTTTAATTATGACTTGGTGCCAGGCCATTTCCATTAGAAGGACTGATAAGAATCTTTTTATGGATTGAAAGATTTCAGCTTGAGAGACATCCAGAATTCCCCCTTCATCTCTGAATAGATAAAATAATATGAGGGACCTGAGAGGGGTTCATTTTTTCTTTTACTCTCTCTCTCTCTCTCTCTCTTTCTCTCTCTCTCTCTCTTTCTCTCTTTCTTTTTTGAGACAGGGTTTCTCTGTGTAGCCCTGGCTATCCTAGAATTCACTCTGTAGACCAGGCTGGCCTCGAACTCAGAAATCTAGTGTTGGGATTAAAGGCGTGTGCTACCACTTCCCGGACATTTTTTCTTAGTTAGTTACAACTATCTTCTGAGAAGATGCCTCTTTAGGAAGCACCAAGCAGCTGGAGTTTGCTTGAAGACAGGGGAAGAGAACGCTAAGCTTTAGGAAGGATGGATCTCCCTACTGAGTGACAGCTGAGATAATAAAGACCTGTCATCCACCCTGCTTTCTGCACAAACCACAAACATCCTCGTGAAAGTTAAAAGGGGAAAGAAAAACATGCTCTTCTGAGGGGGAGTGTAAGGGAGTAGGAGGTGAGCATGGCAATAAAGAGAGGTTTAACACTTCCAGGGACTCTTTCAGTGTAGCCCCTGAGGCTTTTATGTAACCCTGTCACTGTCCCCACACCTCCTCGGTGCTGACAGTCTTGGTAATTGATGGCTTTGTGGGGGCTTTTCCCCCCTGCAACACATTAAAGCAAGAGGGAACACTTCAGCTCCTACCCCGCAGCAGCCTGGCACAAGGGACTGCAGGCGAGTGGTTACAGCGCCTGGTGATCTTGGAGGAAAGCATGGATCGATCCCGTCAATCAGGCTGCCCCACTACTGTCAGGCTCTGAGACCTTCCACCTGCTCCTTCGAGTTATTAGAACTCCCAAGTCTCCTTGTAAGCCTTTTCTATTAGACACATACTCACATATTTTGATTTTTTTGCTCCTAAAGTCATTATATATGTGTATGTATGTATGTATGTATGTATGTATGTATGTATGTATGTATATTTTACCTGCATTGAACCACAGTTCCCATCTGTGGACTGAGAGTGGCCAATGATTTATTACTCTTGGTTTCTCACTGTGCTGAGGAGTATGAGATTGATTTAGCTGGTGGCACATGCTGAGGAGAGGGGCCTGGGTTAGGATTGGGACTGCTTTTGGAGTCCTGGGGACCTGGGTTTTGGGGTTCAGTCAGTAGACTATGACATCGAAGAAGTGGTTTCTCCAGTTGGAGGGAGTTACCTTATGGATGGGACGAAGCATCCTGGAGGCCTCCCCTGGAATAGAAGTGTGCAGATGTTGTGGGTGGGCACTGTGAATAGTTTGAAGGACAGCCCGAGAAGACTGTCTTTTGTCCACGTTGAGGGTTTGACTGGGCAGTGGTCATTCATGCTTTAGGCTCCCTGACCACCCAGTCTGGCATCTGTATCCCACCAGATTCACACACAAATCCAGAGAGTTGGCGGTGCGTCATCAGAACCATCCCCTCTTTCGATTTTCAAATTGCAGCAATGGCCATAATGGACTGGAGGATCCCCTGCCTTCCCCATACAAACAGCAACCACAGCCATGCTGGCCACATGGGAAGTTTTCAGTAGCAGAACTCTCCTTTTGTTTTCTAGGAAGTCATGATCTTGACTCATCAAAAATGCTTGGGGTTCCTAGTAAATAATGGGTGAAGAAGAGGAGGAGGCATCCCGGGGTCTATGGGATCTGAATTACATTCATCTTGTCAACTCCTTTCATTATAAAAACGCTAAAAAAAACAAAACAAACAAACAAAAAAAAAACCACACACTTATTGTGTTCTGGTAAAAAGTTACATTAAAACTTAACTGACCTAAAATTTGTATTTTTTCCTTTCAAAGGCCTTTAGAAGTATTATGGCCTTGGCTATGGTATCCACAGGTCCTCATGGGCAGCCATGCCACTCATGAAGAAGAGAGACCGCTGTCCTTCTAGGTCAAGTAAAAGACGTAAGGTTTCACAATCTTTTTGAATGATAGACTAAGGTACACGTAGTGAGATTTATGTTTTTCTTTGATGAACTGTGTGGAGTCTTCATTTTAGATGCTAAATGATAGTAAAATATAAACTAAGGCACAAGTGTCTAAGTACAAGTGTCAATCAAGTCTTATGGGCAAACGGCAGCTCATGGATCAGGGAGGATCACGTGAGAGGGCATTCGAAGACACCACTGAAGAAGGGGAAGGAGGTCTCTCTAGAGGTTATGGGGGATTTGACTGGCCGCAGTTGTGAAGCTACTCTGCTGTGTCAAGCCCTGCCTGCAGGAAGTTCCTAGCTGTGTAATGATAAGTTTTGTGGTTGCTCTTCATTGACCAAACTACAGTTCTATTTTTCTTAAAGTATGCTATCGTAGGAAATGGCTTAAGTTAATGTCTGCTTCTGTTTGTAAATCAGGCCAGGGTAAGGACATGTATGGAGCTCAAATGGCTTTGTCTTCTTTGGGATTCCTTAGGCTGGGGCAGCATTTTCATTACATTTTAGGGCCAGAGAGATGAGTTAAACAGTGGCATTACTCTTCCCCATACCCACAGACTCATAAGTGCCTGTAACTCCAGGGCCATTGACACTCTCTTCTGGCCTCTGGGGTCAACTGCACTTATGTGCACAGACTCCATACAGACACATATGCAAACATGCCATTAACAATTAAGAACCTTAACAGTGTTGGTTTGTGGTGTAAACCTAGAGCCAGTCTGTGTTGACTATAAGACATTCTGAAGTTTGAACTTATAAAAATTCCCTGATTAAGAGTGATTTTTTTTTCCTAGATGTCACCATTGCCTAAATTTCCATTGCCCTAAGTTATGTGTTGTTAGGTTATGGTAAGTTAGGATGCTATTCAACAAGCTATATACTATTTATACAAACCAAGGGAATCTGTGGCTGAAGGATCTTTTTTTAAAAAAAAGATTTATTTATTCTTTATTTATTATAAGTGCACTGTAGTTCTCTTCAGACACACAAGAAGAGGGTGTCAGATCTCATTATGGGTGGTTGTGAGCCACCATGTAGTTGCTGGAATTTGAACTCATGACCTTTAAAAGAGCAGTCGGTGCTCTTACGCGCTGAGCTATCTCACCTGCCCCTGAAGGATTTTAATATTATTTTTTTCAAGATTATGATAGCTTAAAGAAAAACAAACAAACAAACAAATAACAACAACAAAAAGAAAATTTCCCAGCCCTTAGGACCTATGGTAACGCAAATACCACATCCTAATGAATTTGCTTGACAGGATGGGTGTCATAGTATTGAGGAACTGTGGACTCCCTGGATACCCCTATTTTGTCTGAGCAACTGAACCACAGGTCTAGTTTCTTTTTTCTGTCCTCACCAAGGGTTCCTAAGAGGAAGTGAGATGTGGTGTGAGCTATGGGGCAGCTGACTGCGGCTCACTTCTAGTCCTAACACTTGCTGCTGGTGAGGAAGGTTCAGGTCCTGAGTGCTCAGTGCTTCTCAACCAACCATTAAAAAGAAATTTGTTCCAAGTCCATGAAAGGTAGTGCATACTACTGGAGCCAGAGCCCACATCTTGTTTTACTGTCTTTTTTTTTTTATTATTTATTAATTGGTATAAATTATCTATATGTACTTGTAGATAAACATATTCGTGGTATGTAATGTGAACTGATAAAAAAACCCTAAAAGTAGGTTCTATGTGCTCTGAACACAAAACGTAAGTGTAAGTTGTAGTGGTTGCTTTAGTTAGCCATTCTACAATGCGAGTATATATCAGTTTTCAAGCACTGGTGGACTCCTGCTGTTATGATGTAGAACAGTTTCCTTGACCTTTGCTTTCCTAACTGGGAGTTTGGCTCTTTTGCCCAGGTTCTTCCTAAATCCCCTTGTGTGGGGAGCCGTAAATCTTGAAAGGCATTTGCCATGGCAAGATGGCGCCTACTTCCGCTGTTAACTCCTAGTGGACAACTGTTTGCGCATGTGCGTAGAGAAATGTTGGCGCATGTGCGTAGAGTGAAAAAGAAGCCATGTCACGGCCCATCCCGGGGCGTTAAGTAGGGTAATGAGCGAACAGCCAATCATGAGCAGACACACCACGCTGTGGGCAGATACACGCACTGTGGTGTATATAAGCAGTGCGGATTTTGGGCTCGACCCCTTTTTCACTATGGATGGAGACAAACAGTTGCTGCAGAAGGAACCTAGAGTGTCCGCGTGTCTTCTTCCCGGCGAGAGGACCACGCGGGCTCCACCCTTGGCCCTAGCTCCTTGTGACATTGTCTACTCTCTGTCTACTTCTGTCATTTCCAGATCCATATACTAGTGAGACTCTGTGGAGTTTGTCTTTCTGTGCCTAACTCATCTCGTCAGTTAATTAAAAAGTAATGATGATAGAATTCCAGATCATCTTAAGACTCTAGCCAACTTCTTCCCAGTCCCTAGGATTCAAATTCTTTCATAAGGATCCACTATGGATTCTTGCATGACAGAGTATCTAAAATATCATATTTATCTTACTTCTTAAACAGTGAACTCATTGATAACCACCATAGCTATAGGCATAAGAGTTATAGAGACTATTTTTTCCTTCATCAGACACCTTCTCTATTGTAAATGAGGAATGGGTGTTAGAACCACTTAAAACATTTGCAGTTAAGAAGACAAATGATACAAATTAAAAACTTCCTTATAAATGGAGGGTGAGATTTGGAGGTCAGACAAGATGGTTGGGACTGTGGTCACTGCTGTGGAGAGTGATCTAACTCCATGATGTAATGACTTCTTGACCTACACACTGAAAAAAAAATGACTTTAGTCTCTTTGCAGTCTGCAGGGCTGGAGGGTCCTCTATGGAAAATTGTTAGGAAGCCCAGCAGTGAATGGTCACAGAGAGCTCCCAGCACAACCGTAGCTGCTGTCATATGGCCTTTGACTGACAATGCTGCTTCTTCAACATGGCATGAGAAGGCATCTATGCCATTGGAGTAATAACACTTCACAAGATGCTTCATACTGTCTTCATAATTCCCTCCAACAAACTGTCAGTTATTCTAGAGGCTTCTCTCAAGGCACAGTCTCTTGCCTGACATACACATAGATAAGAAAGCTTGGTCACCTTCTTGCTGGTTTCTGGGAACCCCAGCTGCAAGCCTCATTGTGAGTACCACAAGTCATTCTGATTTCTCTTTTTTTAAAAAGTTTTTTTTTTGTATGTAAGTACACTGTACCTGTCTTCAGACACCCCAGAAGGACATCAGATCTCATTGTGGATGGTTGTGAGCCACCATGTGGTTGCTGGGATTTGAACTCAGTACCTTCAGAAGAGCAGTCAGTGCTCTTAACTGCTGAGCCATCTCTCCAGCCCCACATGAGTCATTCTGTTATATTCAATCCTTCATAATCCCTCAGTGCATCCAGACATTGGTGTAAAACTGAACTTCTTACCCAGAAATGAACCCGCACACCTATGGTCACTTGATCTTTGACAAAGGAGCTAAAACCATACAGTGGAAAAAAGACAGCATTTTCAACAGATGGTGCTGGCTCAACTGGCAGTTAGCATGTAGAAAACTGCAAGTTGATCCATTCCTAGCTCCTTGTACAAAGTTCAAGTCCAAGTGGATCAGGGACCTCCACATCAAACCAGATACATTGAAACTAATAGAAAAGAAAGTGGGGGAAGAACCTCGAGCAAATAGGCACAGGGGAAAATTTCCTGAAGAGGATGCTAATAGCTTATGCTCTAAGATCAAGAATTGACAAATGGGACCTCATAAAGTTGCAAAGCTTCTGTAAGGCAAAAGACACTGTCAATAGGACAAAATGGCAACCAACAAATTGGGAAAAGACCTTTACCAATCCTATATATGATAGAGGGATAATATCCAATGTATACAAAGAACTCAAGAAGTTAGACTCCAGAGAACCAAATAACC
>NW_022196904.1:58686240-58686587 GCF_008632895.1 Mastomys coucha
ACAAAAGAACACACATGGTATGCACTCTCTGATAAGTGGTTATTAGCCCAGAAGTTCGGAATACAGAAGAACAACCCACAAACCACAAGAAACTCAAGGAGAAGGAAGACCAAAATGTGGACATTTCCTTCCTTCTTAAAAGGGGGAACAAAATACCCATGGAAGGAGTTGCAGAGACTACCCATGGAACAGAGACTGAAGGAAGGATAATCCAGCCTGATATAGCTGTCTCCTGAGAGGCTCTGACAGTACCTGACTAATACAGAAGTAGAGGCTCATAGCCATCTATTGAACTGAGTATAGGGTCCCCAATGAAAGAGTTAGAGAAAGGACCAAAGGAGCTGAAG
>NW_022196904.1:58686597-58686829 GCF_008632895.1 Mastomys coucha
AGTCATCAGGGAACTGCAAATCAAAACAACTCTGAGATTCCACCTCACACCAGATTGGCTAGGATAAAAAAAACTCAAGTGAGAGCAGATGCTGGAGAAGTTGTGGAGAAAGAGGAACACTCCTTCATTGCTGGTGGGATTGCAAGCTGGTACAATGACTCTGAAAATCAGTTTGGCGGTTCCTCTGGAAATTGGACATAGTTCTACCGGAGGACCAAGCTATACCACTCCT
>NW_022196904.1:58687836-58702576 GCF_008632895.1 Mastomys coucha
AATGGGAGGAGAGGCCCTTGGCCCTGTGAAGGTTCTGTGCCCCAGTGTAGGGGAATGCCAGGGCCAATCAGTGAGTGAGGGTGGGGTGGCAAGCATGGGGAGGGGGGAGGCAACAGGGGTTTGTTCTTGTTGTTTTTATTTGTTTGTTTGTTTTTTGAAGGAGAAACTGGGAAAGGAGAAATCATATGACATGTAAATAAGGAAAATATCTAATAAAAATTTAAAAAAACGAAAACAAGAAACAAAAAACAAACAGACAAACAAAAAACCTGAACTTCTTTTTCTTCTCCTTTTGCACCCCTTTCAGAACCCTGAAGATGAACATCTTCATGGCAAGCACACTGGAACCTTTCACAATTGACCACACTTTTATAATCAAGGCATGTGAAGATCAGATGTGATTGTGTTTATGAGCATAGATCCACCTTCAATTAATGCCTCATTTCTGTGACTGTTTTTCATCAATGTCCTAATCTGCCTTTTTATCTTACAGGATCTCTGTCTTTCTTTTTTTTTTTTTTGGATTTTTTGAGACAGGGTTTCTCTGTATAGCCCTGGCTGTCCTGGAACTCACTCTGTAGACCAGGCTGGCCTCGAACTCAGAAATCTGCCTGCCTCTGCCTCCCAAGTGCTGGGATTAAAGGCATGCGCCACCACCGCCCGGCAATCTCTGTCTTCTTAGAGGGCAGTATTCTTTGTGAAGTAGAGAGGAGGATTTCTTGAAGTGCTCCCCTTTAAACTATGTTCTGATCAAATCAGTGAGCCAAGGTGACTTCATGTGCACCCTCTTTAGATGCAGGGATGACAGATAATGAAGTTTGGGAGCTGTGAAGTTTCCTGTCACATTTAGTGAAGGCAGACTGTAGTGCATACTTCAAAGGGCTGTTGTAAGGATGTGTATAAACTCCTGGAGTAGGATTATAATTGTGTGGTAAAGTAAATGTAGAGTCTCTGGGATAAGAACTCCACTTGTCCAGTCCAGTGGGGCTAAGCTGTAAACTGCTTCCATAACCTGCCTTTCGTATATACCATAGTGCTCAGAGCAGCTTGGTTGACTATGAACACAGATCATTCACTTCATTTCCTGTGGAGGAAAAGACCACAAAAAGGATCTCAGGGAACACAGGTAGAAAAAGAGTAATTGAAAAAAAGAACTGATGAAAGACAAGAGAAAAAACCAGCAGGGAAAGAACATGGAGAAACACACACACACACACACACACACACACACACACACACACACACCCTCCCCCACACAGCTTCATTTTTTATAAGGAAACTGGGTATATGGGTATAGTGCTCTTGGGTTTCTGTGATTCTTAGTATGTAAAGAAGCTGGACCCTAGCCTAAAGGGCTCAGTGTGGACTTTGACAGTAGTCAGGGGGATGGGAAAAGGAAGAGGTCTCAGGGTAGATACAAAAACCTCTTAGGGAGCAAGTTTCTTGCCCAGCTAGCAATCTGGTCAAAGAAAGCCAGGAAGAAACTATTTTCTACTGGTTCCTGTGTCACTGTGACAGATGCTCTAGAAGTTGGTTTGTAAATATACCTGAATTGGCAACAAACACAGGATCTACAAGGGCTAAGTGATGTCTCTACAGGGCTAGGTGATGTCTCTAGTGTTCAACATAACACTAGACAAACAATTATTCTTAACATTCTTGATCTGGGCACTTGAGACGGGACAGAAGTATCATTTACATGGTGAATGGAATTAAGTTTTTCAAAATAATGCTTTCAAAGAGGGTAGGAATTTTTATGTCCTGGAATTTGTTTAATGTTTTTGAGTAAGCTGGTAGCTGTGGAATTAAAACACCATGATAAAGATAGAGTAATGGAGTTAGTGGAGAGTAGCCATGTAACTTTCCACTGGGCAGAAGAGCAGCTTTTCCAGAGGACTCCTGATGCACATAGGTAGGAAGCCAAGCTTTTGGAACACCAATTCTTGATAAGTAAAGAGAAATGAATATCAAAGGGAGAATGTACACATTCAGATTGAACTCTGGCATCACATGAGATGTGACCTTGACTTTTGGAATGTTATCAGAATTTAAATTTTGTGGTGCAGAATGATTCTTGAGTTACTCTCACATGCTGCCTGGAAAAGTGATTAAGACAGAGCTTTGGCAATGACAGGTTTTGATTTAGCTTAAAAAAATTCCATTTTAATTGACAAATAGTAATTGTACATGTTCTGAGTTTAGAGTTTTTTTATAAATACATAGGTACATTATAAAGATTGGGGTCATTGGCATATCTACCACAGACATTAATTTGGTTGGGGACACTCACATTTCTTTCTACTAGCTATTTTGAGGTAGTCATTTCGTTGACCAGTCACCATCCTTCTTTGCATGGTCACTGTCCTGATGGGGAAAAAAGCTGCTCTATTTTCCAGCCATGAGATCCCTTGCTCCTTGTGGCTTCTCCAGGCCATGCGTGGTTCTGCTCCATCTTCCTCCCACCTCCTTTTTCTCCGTCTTCTCCATCTCCTTGTCTCCCCCTCCTTCTTCTTCTCTTCTCCTTCTCTAAAACCTGCAGCCCCATCTTTCCCTTCCGCTACCCAATGGAGAGAAGGTTCACATGAAATCCCTTGAGTACATGATCCACTCTTCATCAGGGCAATCTCTCTTGAGGAAGCAGAATTAACATAAAAATACAAACAATACCAGGGCAATCCACAGCATCTACGTTCTGCATTTCTTTATATAGATAAAGAGTCCACCTAGTATTAGGATATCAGTTTTCAGAAAAACATCACATGACACAACTGAGTCACCAAAGAAACAAAAAATTTCCATTTCAACCTAGTATTATTTTTCCTTATTCTGTTTACTTTCAGGAAGAATTTATTATTATTATTATTATTATTATTATTATTATTATTAATTTGTAATATAATTGCAATAGGTGGTTTTTGTAGCAGTACTACAATTCTTTCATTAAGAATTTTTGAGCACAATAATTATCCTCAAAGAGATAAGAGCAGGTATTAGTAACATAAAGCTGGTCAAGAAGTTAGATTAAAAAAGGATGACGTGAAACTTAGTTGAGAACATAAAGCTGTAAGCAGTGGAATAGATTAAACCACAAAATAAATGTATCACTTACAGAAACAGAATCCTTTATGAGACAGCAATAACAAAATAGAAAGTATAAGAAAAATTAAGAGACGTGGAGGATTAAAAGAAACATGCCAACGTGTGGAAATAAGAGGACCAGTAGGAGCAGAACAAAGCAAAAGAGAACACATGTGAACACTAATATCTAAAAACATATTGATGACATAATTTTAAGACAAAGACATACAAACAACTTCTATGGGAGGAGGGGTCCACACAGTTCTGCTCTGTTGTACATGGTCTCAGGGATTTGTTCCACGAAACCTTCTGTAGACTCAGCCCAGGAAGGAGTAACTCATTTGGGAAGCAAATAGACCAGATGCAGAAGGTGTGTGGAAGGCCATGACTTAATTACTGGCTTTTAGCATGGCCCTATTTGGAGGTGATGGGGTCTTTAAGCATAAGTAGAGCCTTATTGGTGACACATAGATGGTTCGGGAGAAGTTGCAGGGTATGAGACTATTAAGTTATCATAAAGGAAAAGAATTGAAAATAGGTGGCCATGAGGAGTGTGATATTTAAAAGAGAAGATGATAATCAAGTTAGTATTTTCATGAAAGCTAGAAAAAAAGAATAATATAAAGTATATGTTAAGCGAACAACAACAGTGGAACAGGAGAAATATTTCTTAACATAATGTTAATTACAGGACGTGAATGTATTAAAACCAGCTAGCCAAACCCCAAAACTTTCATTAAATGAAATGAATAAACAATCTAGCATTACACCATATTCAAGAGTCACACAATAAAATATTGAAAAACAAAAGATGAAGAAGATAGAAAGAATTTGAAAGGGAAAAGTAAAAGGAACCTAAAAATCCAACAACCTATAAACGTTCAAGATTAGAAGAGAATTTGCCTGAAGCAATGAGTGGAGTTCTTTCTTGCCATCTCAGATGTGAAAGTGACATTTTAGTGTACTGAGTTTTCAGCTGTGTATTGGCTAGTTTTATGTCGATTTGATACAAGCCATAGCCATCAGAGAGGAGGGAGCTTCAATTGAGAAAATGCCTCCATATGATCCAGATGTAAGCAAGCCTGTAGGGCATTTTCTTAATCAGTGTTGGGTTGGGTCACCATTATAGGTGGTGCCATCCCAGGGATGGTGGTCCTGGTTCTCTAATAAAACAAGCTGAGAAAGCCATGATGGGCAAGCCAGTAAGTAGCATTCTGCCATGGCTTCTGCATCAGCTTCTGCCTTCAGGTTCCTGTCCTGTTTGAGTTCCTGTCCTGACTAACTTCAATGAAAACAGTACTGTGGAAGAGTAAGCCAAATAAAGTCTTTCTTCTCCAACTTTCTTTGTCATGGTGTTTCAACTCAGCAATTTTAACCCTAACTAGGTTAGCTTGTGAACCACATATATTAACCCAACCCAACCCAACCCAAGCCACCCCAACCCAACCCACCCCACCCTAATCCAACCCAACTCAACCCAACCCAACACAAAACACTCTGGGGGCTGGAGAGATGGTTCAGTGGTTAAGAAAGCTTTTTTGCTCTTACAGAGGACTGAAGTTCAGAACTCAGCACTACAGCTTACAACCACCTGTGATTTCTTGTTCCAAAGGAGTTGAGTACCTTCTTCAAGCCTCTATTGGTACTCACAACTAAAGTGGTGACCTTAAAGAGGTGGTGACCCACAGGTTGAGAACCACTGCTCTAGACCAACCCCCTTGGAAAGCGTTTAGCATCTTAACCCAGGGCCTCAATGTGCTTGACACCTTAGGCACATGTGAAATAACATATTTACCATTCCTAAATCTGCTCACCTTTCTTCTTAATATCTACAGGGCCAGGTGAGGGAGGATGATTGGAATTGTCCTTACTACATGCTTATTCCTGATTAGAGGAAATAAGTATTCAAATACAGCATGTGCCATGTAATCGTCAAAACAAACAGAGACCCATTTAGTTGAACTGTCAAACTAAGTTTGAGTGGCTTTTGAGTCAACCCCAAAGAAGAGCTGAAGAATGTGTTGTTATGCCTTCCAAAACAACAACTCACACTGGTAGCAGCTCATCAGATTGCTGCACGCACTTGTCTACCCCAGTAGGTCTACAGTATCAGGGTTAAAACCTGGTCATAGACAAGAGGCATTATGACTCCAAAGGGAGTTTGTCTCCTGGGGATTTCAGTCAGTTGTGGGCATCTCCTAACTCAGATGAGTTCCAGATTGATCTCTGCTAAGTCTGTAGAGAGATCTGCGTGCTTTCTTTATTCAGGCATAAAGGTGCCCTAAGAAATACTTTGTTATAGCTAACACTGAGATTGAACACTATTTCCTGGCCTTCACAGTGCTTCAATAATCCTATTAAATTTTCTAGTTGTAATTAGCTGGAAATTTTTACTATAAGCTGTCTTACCAGACAGGGTGTCTCAAGAGTCAAAAATAGCAGTTAGGCACTTATTATCAGAGAAGTCTCACACAGAAAGAAAAACTATTTTACTGCCAGTAAAAAGCTAGAAGTTGTAGGGCTCCCATCACTAAGTATTTATGTTACAGCCGAGGAATGCTAGAATACGACCTTCAGCTACTTGCCTCAGACAGACCCTGAGAGTTTATCTTGGGGCTTCCAGGACAACCTAGCCCAAGAAGAAAGACACCACTGCTCCTCCGCCTTGCACCTGGCTGTTTGATTTTACTGACCTTGATGTAGCCATCTCCTGCCTATGTGAATTTTGTAGTTTGCCCTGTTTTCTGTATACTATATAAGCCTGATTTCTACTTTGTACAAATTGCATTCAGTTACAACACTCCCCTGTGTCTGTTTCTGTTTGACATTTCTTTGCCAATGCCTTGTCTACCTGAGTAGGACCCTGTTCCCCCCCATGGGTTGAGGGAGGCCCAGACTGGCCAGCCTGTGGCAATCAGATCACTGAAAATGGAACACACACACACACACACACACACACACACACACACACACACGCACACACGCACACATGCACACACACACAGAGAAGGGGGGATAGGGAGAGGGACAGGGACAGGGACAGGGAGAGAGGTGGGGGAAGAGGGAGAGGGGGAGAGGGAGAGGTCCCTAGCACTGACACAGGATAGCAGCTTACAATTCAAAACCCAAGCCAAATCCCCACCAACAAACAAGTAAAGCAATCCACTCCCAAGTAAAGCTGGAGCAGTAAAGCTCCAGCTGTGTGATCATGCAGTGATTCGTTGCTCTCAGAGGTGCCTGCATGAACGTCTGTTAGAACAGATCCAGGGCTGGAATTGAGAAAGAAAACAGGAGAGGTTCCAGAACCTTAATCTTCACTGTGCTCTCCTTTTCCTGTCTGGACAGAATGCTAGGTCAAATGTGTTTATTTTGACAATCGAAAGATAAAACAGAATCCAGGTGGTTATGTAGTATTTAGGGATTGGATTTAATTTGTTTGCTTAACCTAAACAAAACAAAACAAAACATGCCCCCCTCCCCCCAAAAAAACTCCCAAAAAACTAAAACCCAACCACCACAACAAAACATTCTCTGCTGTTACTCTTATCAAGGAAGATCTTGTATTTGCCTGACCACAGAACTGGCCTGTTAGGAAGGGCTCATTAATTTGATGTTTTCTAGACATTGTTTTAGTGGTTTGGGGCCAGGAGGGATTGTATTTTCATAGCCTTGTTTTGGAATAGGCAGTCACTGGAGTGATTGTTCAGAATGTCTTGGATTCACCAGCATCTCCTCTGTTGCCACTGACAGGGAACTCTGCTGACACACTCACAGCAGGCACACAGGGATCATGGAGCTGCAGCATGGCAGCCTGGGAGGTGCCATGGAAAGGCGATGGTCCATTGCCTCTCTTGCTATTTCCAGGTAAGGAAATGGTATTTGGAGTGGCCAATGACTTGTGATGCAACACTCCCCAAAATGTCTTCCGGAATAAAGCTAGTTTAGCATTCAGAAACAATACAAGTATTTTTATGACCTTAGTGACAACCACCAAACTCTTAACAAACACTGAGTGTCTTCTGAGGCTCTCGAGGACAGGCTCCCTGTGATCAGAACCCTGTGTGATCTGAGTTGGGTGCTGGGAGATCAGGTTCTAGTTCTGTGCAGGCATTGCAGACATGACCAGAAATGTCACCTATCACAGAAGGCTGTGGAGAACAGATACCAGTTCCCCCCGGCCTCAAAGTTCTCGCCCCATGTTTCACTTACTCACTCGTTTGAAGTGTAGTTTGCAGAGAAGATTTTAAACATCGTGGAATACTTTATTTTATTCTTTTTCTCAAACGATTTTTATATATTTAATTTAATTAATTAATTTAGGAGTTTGAGACAGAGTCACGCCATGTAGCCAAGACTGGCCTCCAACTCCCAGCAACCTATCTGTCTCTGCCTCCTGAGTGGACTAAAGGTGTGAACTACCATTCCTGACTTCTACTTTTTACAGGTCATGGGGTTTTATCCAGGGGCCTTTGTGATGGGTTGGAGTGTCTACACTTCAGAGACAGGTTATACAAAAGGACAGTGGCCAGCCCATATGTAAAAATAACACTCTGATCAAAACCTGTAGCAAGCTGCCTAGCAAACCGCAGCCATGTCTAGTCTCAGAACTCATAACCAGCCTCAGAAGCCAGCCTGCCGAAAGCCAGACTTGCTCTCTCTGGTAACAATCCAGAAAGCCAGAAGACAACTTCAGCAGTCAGTCCCAAAAGGGACACTTTGGTTAACAAGTGACACTCTTTGTAATTTTTGTTCCTGCTTAAGGACCAATCAGGGAAAGTTAAGTATATTCCTAACCAACCCCTTGGCATGCCCTGCTCTCCTTGAGCCCTGTCCAGCATCTCCAGGCCCAAGGGCTCTAATTAGGGCGCACCTCACAGCTTTTCTTTGTCCCACTGTAAAGTCTTCGGCTCTGCGGCTCTGCTGAAACACAGGTAAAATGGTTTCCTCACTGTCCAGGCTCTGAATTAGTAGAACAATCCCCACATTCCCGGTCTAACTTTCCAGTTTCTATTTTAAATAAAAAACCAGAGCTCAACTATAGTCCAGAAAATGCAATAGAAAACTCAAGAAGTAAACAGTTCCTAAGCTTTACATGACTTATCAATTCATCAAGGCGGGAAGACATCATGTATCATCCTGGTCTGTCCACCTCAGGCTGTGTCTCGTGGTTATCTGGGTAGCCACACAGTATAAGCCCCTCACATAAGGTTGCCAGCTTTCCATTACTGTAACAAATGGAACATTAACTAACAAAGAGTATAGAGTTTTAGCCTGGGGATACTTGGTCCCGTTGCTTTTGGACCTTGGTTGAGGAAACACATTTTGGCAGGGAGTGCATGGTGGTGGAACAACCAGTACAATGCATGGCCGGACAGGAAAAAGAAGGGGGAATGTTGAAGTTCTACAGTCTCCTTCCGGGGCACACCACAACAACTGGAAGACTGGTCACAAGCCCCAATTTTTTTTCTTCGAGACAGGGTTTCTCTGTGTAGCCCTGGCTGTCCTGGAACTCACTCTGTAGCCCAGGCTGGCCTCGAACTCAGAAATCCACCTGCCTCTGCCTCCCAAGTGCTGGGATTAAAGGTATGTGCCACCACCGCCCGGCACAAGCCCCAATTTTTAAAAAAATTTCCTTCATCTGCCAATAGCTCTGAGCAGGGAGACTGCTCATCCAGTGTGGCTTCATCCTGAAACCCTTACTGGGGCATCGAGGGATGGAGAAAGGACAGGCACACAGACACACACATACAAAAAAGCTGGGATTGGGTGAGAGGTGCTCGCTCTGCTAGAATAGCACTAACTACTGAGAGCAACCAGACGATGCAGTGAGTTTATTACTGGACCACACAGAGGGAGGAGTTAGCTAGTTTCCATAGGAGGTGCTCGGTGGGGAAGCAGTCTATGTTACAGTCTGGATGGAGGAAGCTGTGCTTGCTTGTTCTCCCACACACTGTCATTCTCCCTAGGATAAGCGTCGAGCTTTGCTGTCCTTCTGAGCTTCCCCCAGAGGAAAGCTTTGCCTGCTTCCACGGGTTTGAGGTATTTGTGTCCTTGCCAACAGAACACCTTCACCCAGGGCTTCCTTGGCTTCCCACAAGAGACTGATCCCTTAACACAGCCCCTTTGGGAAATATTTTAGATTTAAACCATAGCACTGCCCTCTTGCCAATTAGAAGCTATCTGAATTACCCAAGCCACTCAGTGCTACATTGAGCGGCCTGTATTTTGCTTAATAATGGCCTGCAGCTCAAGAGTAGAGGGGAACAGGACCCAGATATAAACAATGGAGGGATGCTGTGGCCACACTGAAGGGCACTAGACACTGTCTTGTATGTAAGGGGCTTGGAACCTGTCTCTCACACCTTCAGGAGGACTTCCGAATCCCCTGCACTCTCTCCTTTGATTGACACTTGCTTATTTCTGTATGGAAGCAATGTCGTGGTTGAGAATCCCTTGCTAAGTCCCATTCCTATTTTCATCATGTCACTAAAGGGAGCCAGTCACTTGTATCATTTAGGTCACCATTAAGGAGCCAAAAGTACGAGAGAGAACTAAAGACCCTTCCCTCAAACCCCACCCATGCTCCTGAATGGCCTTTGAATCTTGTCTTGTGCTATTTCTCAGGTAGCTGAATGTTACTGAGAATGACAGGAAACAAAAACTCCTCTTGAGGTATAAAACTCGTGTAACATCGTCATGGGTCTCACTCCTGGCAGTGTCCAAGATGAGCATTTTCAGCTAGCTTTGTCCCCAGGAGCTAGAAAACTGCAGCTGTGGGTTCAACATCAGACTTGGAAGGAAGCAATGTTTGAGAGTAAGTAATCAAATAGGAAACACAGCCCATCTTGCCCAGCATGGGTGGGTAGTCCTTTGTACATTTGCTTTTGCTGATGAGAAGTGACTCATCATGTTAGAACAGGGCAGTGTGGAAATTAATAAAGTACCGGCAACTATTGAACGCCTACTGTTAGCAAGGCAGAGTGTCATCCTCCCAGTAGATGTTCAAGCTCATGTAACTTTCACAGGTCCATTGCCACCCAAATCCTGGGACTTTTTATTCATTATTTATAGGTTTGTTTGTAAGTGGATTGTTGAGCAAAGGGGGCTTAGGTACATTTTTTTTTTTGTTATTCCTGTTCTCATTAGGAGATTCTCTGACTATGTGTGTCCACATTTTCAGGGCTGTTTGTTACAGACACGCAGTACACCAAACCTTACTCTGATGTGCAGAATCGGGAATTCTGGGGGCAGGATCATCCCTTTTGGCTGGCTTCAGACTGAGGATGCCAGAGCCCAAGAGCACTGTGCATGCTGCCATGTGATTGCTGTTACCGAATGGAGAGGAGCTTTATTACATATGAGGAACGCAGGAGAAGGAGGAGGTTAAGTGGGATGTCTAAGGTCACAGAGGCAGTTAATGAGTGGTTGTAACATGCAGAACCCAAGAAACAGGATGACACAGCTGCTGGAATCTGTGAGTCTCCTGGAGGCTTCAGGTCAAGTGCCCAGTATTTGCAACTTCTAAAGAAGAAATCACTTAATAAAGCACAATACTGCTCTCAATCAAAAGCTCACCCAACAGAGTGGGAAACCTGCTGCTAGCTTCCCAGAGAACTCCTCTTTCTGTGTGGCTCTTTCGGACGCCTGGGTTTCAGGTTGCCTTCCCTCCGAGAGGTTCCTTAACACAGCACAGGGACTGGGGATCTGGCTGCTTTGCGTGAGAGGAAGTGGGTGGGCGTGAATTAGTCCTTCCTCTCCTACGAAGGGTGGAATGCCTTGTAGTTCTGTGCAGAGACTTTACAAGTCCATAGCCTTCTGTGCTTTGGGGAAGCCTGGCAGGTCTAAGCTGGGCCAAACAATCTCTCTCCTCATTCCCTGTCTGTTCTTTTTACAACAAATTGATGAAGATATTTTTTCATTTGAATCCTGGCTTACTTTCCATGCCCCTCCTTCTTCAATTTGGTAGGTTGTATAATTTCATTTTATTTCACTGCTTGCCAGGACCCTAGATCTCTTCTGGAGTCTGGGGAAAGATTTGAAAGGAGAGGTCCTGGTGTCTGAGTTTGCTTTTTTTCCAAACCAGACAGTGGCTACTGCAGTGTCCCAGTGCCACCTAGAAAGGGCAGTCCCTGGTGGATAAGTGTCTCAGGCTAGACCATTCCCTAGAAACTCCTTTCTTGCCCTTAGTGACATTTGAAAGTGCACAGAATCAACAGCTACATCTGAACCTTTCCAGAAATAGAAATCCAAGGTAAGGTGAACCCTGCATGTATAAACAGACTACATTTTGTTGAAGAAAAACGACTTTTGTAAAGTGCACTACACCCTAAGC
The DNA here is from genome assembly GCF_008632895.1 of Mastomys coucha. Taxonomy (NCBI): domain Eukaryota; kingdom Metazoa; phylum Chordata; class Mammalia; order Rodentia; family Muridae; genus Mastomys; species Mastomys coucha. The sequence goes on from NW_022196904.1 coordinate 58,699,247, forward strand.
AAAGTCACATTCTACCTAAGGAGAGGTACATATCCTGAGTAATACATCTTAGGTATTTCATGGTTGTGTGAGCATCACACAGTATACATATGCAAACAAGATGGGTATACTATCCCTGGGCTATAAAAATCAAGGGTCCAGTGTTATACCTGTGGCCCTTCACTGACTAATGCCGTTATGTAGGGAATGGCTGTGTGCTGAGAGAGAGATGACTTTTGCTGAGGCAGTGAGGGCTCTTCTCAATCACCTTACACTGGGACCAGGGGCCACCTCTGCCTATATTAATCAGGCTTGTCTGTGACTATGTAGGGCCCTTGGCACCCTGTGGTACCTCACACTGCCTATGTTGAGTCCTGGTGACAGCCTCAGGCTCCCCCTGCCTGACTTCTGACATCCCTTTTGGAGGAGCAAGGCTTGAGTGGTCCCTTTCCTCTCCCCAACACCACCCTCGAGCCTAGTCTCCTTTGGTTCCAGACTCGGTGGTTTCTTTCTCACATGTTTCAGATTATTTTGGATTGCAGCTCTCATGAGTTGGATTATTTCTTGTGAAAATTCAGGCCTGAAAGTGATCAAAGTTCTAAGTTGGGGGGAGTTGCGACAACCTTACAAGGAAGCCTTGTTTCTTTCCTTTCTTCTAAACTGTGTGGAGAACTGCTGGCCTCTAATTACTTATTAATAACCCATGGCTCACTGGGGCTCTGCTCTCTGACCAGAGTTGCTTTTGGGGTTAGCATTTCGACCCTTGGAATTCTCTGCTGCACCGCAGTAGAGGGAGATCAGTGAAAGGCAAAACAAACAGGAGCAGTAATGTTTTTACTGCTGGTTTGGGCATAGTGGAAATGGAGAATGTGCAGATAATCTGAATGGAGAGGGAGAGCTTTTGATCTCACGGAGAAACAGAAAGGTTTACATCCCAGGAGGCCTTGCTGGACCGGTGGTCGGCTTTGCACATGACACAGCAGCTTGTGGGTATTTCCATGTCTCTCCTGCTCTCCTGTACAAAGATTTATTTTATCTTTTATTCCACGTGTACATGTGTGACTGTATGGGTGTACCCACAGAGGCCAAAGGGGGGCTCTGGATCCCCTCGAGCTGGAGCTATAGGCAGTTGTGAGCTAACCAGCATGGGTGCTGGGAACTGAACTCATGCCCTCTGGAAGAACAGTGTATGCTTGCTACGCTATCTTCCCTAGGAACTTCCCCAGTTGTTGGATATTTTGCATATATTGGACTTCTGGTAGACCATAGGTTGTTTCTAATTTTTTTTTTTTTTATATTATGAGACATTGGATTGGACACTCAGTGGCTTTCTGTTAGCTGTATCCTTTATCCTGGGAAAGCTGTTTTCTTTGTCTTTTTTTGCTTAGATCAGATCTGAGTGGATACACACAGGCTTCCCCACCAGCAGGAGTGAAGTGGTTAGGATTTCTCTGGAACCTGGAAGTGACTTCTTGCCGTGTTATTCAAGCCTGAAGGTATCCTGCTTAACTCCTGAAGCTCGTTTCAAGGGCAACACTTTTTCATTGTAGTGGTGTCTCCTGCAGCCTTTCTCAGCTATGGGAGGAAGAACACAGTATGGTTTTGTGGAGGAGGAAACTCACACAGTAGTTCTGGTATCCTTGCACAGATGGAACTAGGCTTCAAACTTGCTCTTCCCTTCTAACTGGATTGGCTTTCCAACTTCGTACCCAAGCTCAAGAATGATGCACTCTGCATTCCAACTGTTGTCCTTTTATTAAGGGTGTTAATAGGGTGGAAAGCATTTATATTCTATATCTGATAGGCTTTCTTGCACTGTAAGCCCCTTGATCCCTTAGTGCCAAAGTCACTGATGTCTCAAGCAGAAGTCAAGCATTTTGCCAATAATACAGATGGATTTCTAGAATCAGACAGGTCCTTGGTGTCATCCTGGGTATCTTCAGTGGCCTCTTGTGCTTTTGGTGAGATGTGGGCTTGATAGGAGATAGGGGATTCTCTGTATATTTGAATGTGTCTTTTCCCAAATCAAGGTCACTTTCTAAGCAGGACTCTGACGTAGGGAGGTGATTTCAGCATTGGGAGAGTAACACTTCCTCATGTGGCCCTAAGGGCACTTCCGCTTGCAGTGTGGGTTCCAGCATTTTCAAATACACAATGAAATTCTGTGTAGCAACCAGGCAGAGTCCATCAGGAGAGTGTGAACCCATAGTTTATTGAATTTGGTGCTCAGAGTCCACAAGGATTCTGTTTGCTATTAGTATGTATTTTAAGGACACTCGTTTCTCAGATGACTTCATCAACAACAAAGAAAGGTGTTTCAAAATTATAATACCCTTTGACTCAGAAATTTAATTTCTAAGTATTCTTATTAAGGAATTGATCACAGATCATCAAATAAGTATTCTCAAGGCTGCTTTTATGGTGTTGTAATACTGGTAAGGAGAAAGAGAGGGAAACAAAATAAATTTACAATTGTAGGGGAGTAGTTAAGAAGATTATAATAAGCTAAAGTTTCCATTGGTGCACACACACACACACACACACACGAGAGAGAGAGAGAGAGAGAGAGAGAGAGAGAGAGAGAGAGAGAGAGAGAGAGAGAGAGAGAGAGAGAGAGAGAGAGAAAGAGAGAAAGAGAGAGAAGAGAGAGAAAAAGAGAGATATAGATAGATAGATAGATAGATAGATAAAAACATCAAGGCTCCTGTTTTGAGGGGAGTAGCAGCAGACACAGTTGCAGAGTGTGTTCTGTTCCACATGTCCACTGGACAGCTATAAACCCACGAGCATGTACAAGTTGGGATGCCTCAGAGGAGTCCTTCTCCTCTTTTTTGGTCACTTTATCTTCTTTGGACACGTTTTCAGCTGCTATGATTAGTGCCCCCTCCCCCCGAATTAAACTTTTGTAACTAGGTCTGTAGAGACAATCATGATTATGTTTTCGGCAACATTCTATTTTTTCAAGGTAGAGATGGCTTATTCCCCATTTCTTCTAACAAGAAGCAGGGAGCAGGCTTGTCTCTGGCTCTGTTATATTTTTAGTGTTTTTGCAGCATACATTTTTGATGCTTTAGCTTAGAGGATGGTCACATTGTTCTTGGATCTTAGAGAACTTCCATGGGATGCAAGTCAGAAAATTTGAAATTATAACTTACTGGAAAAAGCAGTGTGGTTGGCAACACCATCGGGGCCAAACTTTCCTCCGGCTGTCTAAAAGTTGCTGGAATCTTGCTCCTGCTCTGCCTAGTGACCCTTGCAATGGAAGGCAGGGCTAAACACCTTCAGTCTTTGTTGGGAGAAATCAATCTTCTTTTCCTCTCTCTTTTTCTCTCTCTCTCCCTCCCTCCCTCC
>NW_022196904.1:58702631-58704505 GCF_008632895.1 Mastomys coucha
TCCCTCCCTCCCTCCCTCTCTCTCTCTTTCTTTCTTTCTTTCTTATTTCTTTTGAGACAGAGATTCTGAAGCCAAGGCTGGCTTGTGACCTTATGCAGACAAGGCCGGCTTTGAACTCACAGAGTTTGCTCTCCCTTTTGGGTCCTGGACTTAAGGGTGTACGCCATCATACTAGCCATGGAAATGTTTTAAAAAGAGACTATGCTGGTCAGGGGAGACAACTTAGTTGGCACAGTGTCTTCTGCACAAGCATGTATACCTATAGTTTGATTCACAGAACCCATGTAAAAATGCTGGATATGGATGTGTGTGCATGTAATTCCAGTGCTAAGGAGGCAGAGAGAGGTTTGTTTGTTTGTATGTATGTTTATTTTTTATTTATATATTTTCTTTATTTACATATGATATCTTCTTTCCCAGTTTCAACTTTGAAAAAAAAAAAAACCCTGTTCCCTCCCCTTTCCTGCTGCTCACCAACCCACCCTCTCCTGCTTCCTGGCCCTGACCTTCCCCTACACTGGGGCATAGAACCTTCACAGGGCCAAGTCTGGGCCTTTCTGGTCAGCTAACTTAGCTTACTTGGAGATTTCCAGGCATAATGTCCTCTTGAGAGATAAGGTGGGTGGCTCCTGAGGTTTGACACCTGATGTTGACTCCTGTCCTTAGCATGAATTCACACACATATGCACCATCACCACCACCACTATTATACATACACACCTTATACAACACACACACATACACACCTTACACACACACCTTACCCATACACACACACACCTTACACACACACTGTACACACAGTGTTAGGACCAGGGATGAGGGAATCTGCATTCAATTCTATTGGAGAAGCATAGCTTATGAAACTATCTTTGGCATTGCTTTTAGGAAGAAACTTCATGCACAAAGCTGTGAAACCTAGGAAGAAGAATTCCCTGCAAATGAGCTTGGACCAAACAATATCTTCCTATTCTGGAAGCACCTAAGCATGTGTATCTGGGTGTGGAGAAGAAATAGCATTCTCCAGATATTTTCAAAGATTTTTTTGTTTTTTATTTTGCTTTTGTTTCAGTCTTTTGGGTTGCTGCAAGGTAACTTCACAGTAGGAAAAAAAATGCATTAGTCAGCTTATTGTTAGTGTGATAAATACCCAAGGTAATAAAATGGTTAAGATGAGAAAGGTTTATTTTGGTTCAGTTTTACATTTGAGATTGTGATTCTTTGGCCTCACTGCTTTGGGCATGTAGTGATATTGCTTACCACTACAGGAGTTCATAGGAACTCAACTGTTCATATGATTGCTAGGAAGGACTAGAGAGCCAGGAAGTGGCAGGCATCCCCAGTTTGCTTTGGGGCCACACCAAGTAGCCTAATCAACTCTCACAAAGTCCCATCTCTTCAAGGTTTCACCACCTTCTAATAGACCTCTCTGGTGACCAAGATCTTTTAAATTTAAAATATATTTTGTTATTATTATTACTGTTGTTGTTGCTGCTGCTGTTGTATGTGTGCCCACAATGTGCAGTGTGTGCCATGGTGCTCATGTAGATCTCCAAAGACAACCTTGTGGAGTAAGTTCTCTCCTTCCATCTTTATGGGAATTTCAGAGTTCAAATTCACCAGGTATGCATGTCAAGTGACTTTACCCACTGAGCTGTTTTGCTGGCCCTGAGACCTGTATTTCAACATACAGACTGCTGGGGGACTTGATCTGAGGATGGTGGTAATGTGCTGAAATATATGGTGGCCTGCCCCACAGTCACGTGTTCTGTTGGCATTGTGAGCATCAAACAACATGAAGGCGAATACTGAAGCTCTTGGTAATGATGGACGAGTTCAGCATTTCTTTCTTTCTTTCTTTTTTTTTTTTTTTT
>NW_022196904.1:58704859-58716395 GCF_008632895.1 Mastomys coucha
GAGAGAGACAGAGAGAGACAGAGAGAGACAGAGAGAGACAGAGAGAGACACAGAGAGACACAGAGAGAACACACTGGCGAAAGGGAACTTTCTCTCCTGACCTTTAAACTATGACCTGTGTTTCTGTTTTATCTGGGCTTGGACATTCTAAATGCAGCTTTAGCTGGCAAAAACACACACAGGCAACATCAGATCTCCCCCCTTCTCTCTGAAGAGGCTAGACAGAAAAGTCCAGCACACAGTCACTGCCCTGGGGTTGGCCTTTGACCCAACAAACTTGTCTGTGGCTTTTATTTATTTTATTTTTATTTTTATTTTTATTTATTTATTTATTTTATTTTTATTTTATTTATTTATTTATTTTATTTTTATTTTCAAATAATTATGAAAAAACAAAAACAAAAACACCAGCCCCCCCCCCCAAAAAAAACCTCCCAAAGAACTTCCAGACTTTGGATTCTGTTTGGGCCAATTTGCCTGAAAAACACCAACAGGACTTACTATCTAATGGTAAGAGCCGTGTGAGGCACAGCTTTCAAAATAAAATTTCACATAGCCTCAGCGTATGATGAAAGAAAACAAGCAAATGAGCAAACCTTCAAATACCATACAGACTTTTCTTTTATCTGCAAGAACCCTTCAGGGAGTTCCATGATGGGTCAGAATATTCTAGAACTAACAGTGATGTGCTCAAGGAGCAGAGTCCACATCTGTGTCTTGAGATTTTGTGCATCTTTCCTGGGTTCATAAAGAACCCAGACTTTTCATGGATCCCTAAGGGCATGCTTTAGGCCACATGTCCGGCTGTAAGGCCAGATAAATCTTGTTACCTTTTTTTAATGCTACCAAAGAGAAAGAAAGAAAGAAAGAAAGAAAGAAAGAAAGAAAGAAAGAAAGAAAGAAAGGCAGAAAAATCCTTCCCTTTTAACACTAGAGGTCACTCTGTGAGCACAAATGTGAAGGTAGCACCCTGAGGCTCGTGAAGGTCAGTGCAGCTAATCTGTATAAATTGCTGAACCATGAGCCAAATTTGTACCTAATTATGGGCTGCTTTGATGCGGCCCCACTCCATTAAAACTTTCCCTTTTCCCTGCAGAACTGTGGGTGTTAGGAGGCACATATTTCAAAGCAGCCTTCATGTTTCTCTGCTAAGCAGTGGTATTTGGGATACTATGACCCAATTCACGATCCAGATGTAGAAGGCCACCTGACACCTGGGCATCAAGAGGTGGTAACTTGGTTTGTATCTGTTTTCGAGACCAAAATGCAGCTGCATAAAGAACCCAGACGACACAGGGCAGTGTGCCAGTCTCACAGTTCCTCTTTCTTTTTAAATTGATTTTTATCCATGTATTTTTAAGTGGCTACTTGTCTGTTTGTGTACTGTGTGGGTGCAAGTACCCAGTGAAGACAGAAGGGGGGGCGACAGATCTCTTGGAGCTGGAATTCCAGGCAGCTCTGAGCTCCTGATGTGGGTGCTGAGGACTGAACTGGGTCCTCAGTCAAAGCAGCAAGTACTCCTACCCACTGAGTCATGTGTTCAGCCTCCAGGGTCCCCCTTTCTTGTTAACGATACTTCAGTCTAGCTCTGTATCCAGTGTTTAAATAGTTGTTGTGTTTATCTGGGAGTTGAGCTCCTAAGTGGCATACCAACTGGGAATTATGTATCATTGGTAGATTTCAGTTTCTTTTGCCTTGCCACACTTTCCAAGTGACTAATAATATTTCTGAGGACTTGAATCTTACCTATGCAGAAATTTCACACTCACCTGAAGAATTATAATTTATGTTTCATTTTCTAAATGGCTCCTGATCTTTGGTATTTTGTCTATAACCTGAAGACTATGGCACCTCTTCTGTGAGGAAAATTGGGACCTTAAAGAAATCATGGACATGGTAACCAGTTACCCTTCTCATTGCTTGGTGAGGAATGGCTGGAATTTTGCAGCAGAGACTGGGGATAGCCAAAAATGTCAGTTTTTGTTCAGTTCAGGGTAGAGTGTAGTGGAGAGGATCCTTTGCCAGTGGCTCTGCTCAGCTCCCAGCCCCTGCTGTAGATAGCAGGTTGAGCAGATACTTGGACTTGAGGGGATGCCTTGGGCTTTGATCCCTCACAGGACCCAGGGTGGCCATATTTAAGTCAGGCAGTTTCCGCAGTAGTAGCTCCATAGGGGTGTCTCTTCTGAAATATAAGCAGGGTGGGATTGGATGTTTGAGTTTGGTTATGCTCAAGGCTGTTGAGATCATTGCTCTCTGCAAGGACATAAAAATCCACCATGGTCACTTATCTTCACACCTAACCCTTCTGCCAACCATTGATTTCCCATTTCAGTTTGCAAGGTGCTGAATGGAGCTGATCGATTGAACAGCACTGATGTGCCTCCAACATTCCCATAATCTATATTGTCAGGGGGTTTCCTTCAGAGCGTCCTTATCTGACCTGACCACAGTGGCTTTTGGTTGGAGAGATCAAAGGAAACGTTACAAAGTCTTTTTCATAGGCACAAACTAGCTTCAACCCCTTTCCTCCAGGGGAGAACCCACTGTGCCCACCTCCCAGATGTAAAGCTTTTACTAAAGTATGTGCTTGTATCCCCCTGTCTTCCGCCTCCCCCCACCCCCCAGCTTGGATTTAAATTAAAAACCCTAATTAGTCTCCCGTTTTCCAGCAGCCCACAACAAACAGCATTTAAGGAAGAACTGTTTAGAAAGCAGATTTTTACTTAATAAACAGTGATCAATCGAATTGATTAGCCATGAACGGGCTCCCGCCGAGTCTGTGGGTGGCGCGTGTTGTTGGTAATTGCGGTTCGCACGGTTCGCAAGTACAAGACTATTAAATGGCTGCCTGTCGCTGATTTCCCGGCTCTTTGGTTTAATGGAATGAGGTCAAGGGTTGGTAGGGGAGGGTGCGAACGATTGTTGATGGCACTTTTTGAATTGGGACCCTGCCTGGACCAACTTTTGCCCTAGCAGTCTTGAATTATGTCCTGTAATTGTGGCTGCTTTATTCAGCCATTTTGGTGGATCTTGCATTTGCTTAAAAAAAAAAAAAAAAGTAATTCAAGTGGCAATTAGATCTTTGCATGCTGTCTATGTGGATTTACATAAATCTTGAGGATTGAAGTTGTTTGAGGATCACAATTAGTGCTGTGTGCTGTGCAAGGCTTTAGTTACCTTGGGGCTCTCTGTTTCCTGAAGCTGAGAAGGGTTTTCTGAAGGCAGGGAGGGAGGAGATTGCGCTCTAAGTAAGCACCTCTCATCTCCAAAGTACCCTGCTCTATTTCATGAAGGTTCCCAGGGCTCCAGGCCAACTTCTGAGCCCAGAGGTGAGGCTGCTCTTTATGGTACAGAGGGAAGGAGATGCCTGCAGTCTTAGACTCTTGTGGATGCTGAGCTCATTTTGGGCAAGTTTCTGGGCCTCTGGGTGTACTTGGTGTAATTTACCAAATTACCAAGAGTATAGAATAGTAGCACAGTATGACTGCTGTGGCTAGGATTCCTTAAGACCTAGTGATGGAGTTGGAGATTCCATGGAGTTGGTGTATTTACATGTGTTAGAATGAGTACCTTTGTACTCTTGGTATAGCCCTTTGGTAACTGGGAGCCACCAGGAACCTGGGTGACAATCTTGGCAGCCTGGAGTCCTCTTGGTTGAATGATTGCTTGCACCCTCTGGTGCACACTTGTATTTGTTGGATAGCAAGCCCAGTGGCCCCTGCATTCTGCTTTGAGTTACTGGCCAGCACTACCCTTCCAGGGTCCAATGTGGGGTGAACAGGGTTTGGCATTTGACCCAACCCCCTCAGGAGATAATATTGTTTAGCCTTGTTGGATCAACTGATAAAAACTAAGGAATGGCAGCTCCACATGATAGATGGGAAGCCGCATGTGCTTGGTACACATCACTTGTGTTTATTATAGCATTTATCATTTCATGATACTTGTTCATGGGTATTTCCAATGTACACATTTCCAATTCTTACCTGATAGGTAAGAATTCTTACCTTACCTCCAAGTCCTCTGCACCTCTTCATAGTCTATTAACTGATGGAAGAAACAAAATGAAATGTAACTTGTTAGTCTCTTAACCTAGGGTAGCCATGTGACAAAGAGCTAGTCAATATAATGTATGGGAAGTTCATTGCTGTGTGCTTCTGGACCCCATCCCTCTCCCCACTAAAACGGATAGATGTAGGAAACTATTACTCATAGAATCTCTTTTTGCTTTGACTATAAATGTGTTGCTTGGAGCTCAGGCAACTGCCTTAGAACCATGAGATATGCAAAGAGAAAGAGGAACTCTAGCTCTGACAGGGCAAGCCAAACCCAACAGAATCCTACCTTCAAACTTTGTACTGTGGAGGGAAAGTAAGTCCCTATTCATTTAAGGCACTGGTCCATGGCATTCTATCTATAGGCAAATAATTTGTAACAAAAACACGTTCAAATGAAACAACATTCTAAAAGTCTAAGTAGGAGGAAAGTGAGAAGAAAAATAAATTTCTTTAGAGTAATAAGCCAGACCCTGGGTTTTCCCATACATCAACGTCACTGGTGTTATTGTAGCCATTTTCAGTTGAGAAAACAGATTGACTACTTTCGCTCTGTTCAAATACGCAGTTTAACTTGAAGGACCAATTATGAAATGCAAGAGCTGAGCTTCCAGCTGGTTTTATCTGTCTCCAGGGACCATGTTTCCTCTGAGCGTTCACTTTCCTCTTCATTGTTTGTCCAGGAGAGATGTTATGGGCCAACATTTTGGGGGAAGATTGTAAATCCAGGAAAGCCGATTTAGTCAGAGGGAAGTGTAGGGAAGGGTACAGCATCACTCACTAACTCCAGGGGAACGCTGGCATGGTTGTGTTAGATCCTATGCTGCCTCCTGACCCATGCAGCAGAAGTATAGAGGGACAGTAGTGACTGCTAGCAGCCACCAGCCAGGCCATGGAGCCAGTCTCTTATACACAACCCTCAGAGTCAGGCCCAGGAGAAGAGCCCGGGATGTGAAGATCCTGTTCAACTCCTCCCAGACGGATAATGACTTTGGATGGTCAAAGACTGAGAATCTATTAGCCTGGACCCTAAAGTGAGGAACAGGGATCTACTCTAAGCCCCCACAGTAAGCAGGGGACCTGTGTGCTTAATGGAGGAGGACACATTGCCAGTTAAATGTAATCAGCTGTGCATAGTGCAAATTCACTGTAGATGAGTATACCTCTTCATAGCTGCCGGGCAAACCTTAAATCTTAATTCTTCACGGAATACTTTCTCCAGCTACATGACTCTATGTTCTGGCAACCATACTGGATGGCTCTGTCACAGAGGACAGGGATGTCCAGAAAGGACCTCCAAAGTAGACCCAGATCAGCATATTCAGGTTTCTAATCTCTCCACGGTGCTACCATGAACCCTATCTGGGGTAGAGTCATTGGCTTCCTCCTCAAGTTCCCTAAGTCATTGACTCACACCTTCCCCGGCTGGATAGATCATTAAGAGAATTGGTTTACAAGGCTCTCGCTGAGCTGCTAGCTGTTCGCGAGAGAGTAAACAGACGTTAGATAGAGCTGTAACATATGATGCTCAATCCAATGCTTAATGAGGCCAGTAAAAGCAGGAGGCAAGATTAGCTGCAGATAAATGAACGCGGTTAGTACAGAATCGAGAGTCGACTGTATTTTATTTGATTTAGTCTTAGAAATAGCAGATGTTGTGCCAATTACAGCAAAGCAGTTCTGACTAATCTCTTCATTGAATTCATTTGGTTCACAGAAATGGATTAAAAATTATTTCATTTCCATGGGTATAAAAGTCATATACCTTGCTGTAGAAAATATGTAGGAGGATAAAACAGAGAATTAAAATTACCAGAAACACCAATGTACCAATAACAATGAAATAGATCACATTTGCAAGTACTTAGCTGTTTTCAGACCCTTTCTGGAGCCCTGGGCCTATAAGCGCAGGAATCAACGCGCGTTAACGCAGCAATGGTAACTGAGGGACAGGGAAGTTACACAGACTACCCAAGTGTCTACTGCTTGGGGGCAGTGGAGTTAGAACTCGGCTTTTATCACTTGGCCCTGGAACCTTTATCTTTACACACAGGGTCTTTTTTGTCTCTGAGGGAAACCATGGATGACACATGTTCTCATCATCTGAAAATGTCTGCAAATATCACATCTACATACATTACAAACCCAGAGCCGTGCTCACTACGCTTGCTGTAGTGCTCTCAGAGGACTTTGTTGTTGTTGGTGGTGGTTGGGGTCAGGGATAGGGGTCTCCAGGTTCTTCACCTCTTGTTTTAAAATGAAATAAGAACTTCATAGATTGCACAGTATTGGAGAAGCTATGTTTAAAGCAAAGCAGTAGAATGGGTCAGATACACTGTGACAGCTAGACACATAAGTGAGGATACTTAAGGGCCCTAATTTTTTGGGGGGAGGTGTTCCTTTTTATGAGATTCAAGACAAAGAGACATTTAGTTGCTAGGGACAGAGTTTGGGTGGTTTTCTATTTTGACTGACAGATTGAGTTGTTATGCAGCTGCTTCTCCTCCTCTTCCTCCTCTTCTTCCTCTTCATTCCACGGTTCATGCACTTTCCCAGAATGCATCTGATTTAAGTTATTTGCAAGCCCACTTCTACTTAGGCATAATGTGGTAAATAGGGGAAACCTGCTCACATTTGGCTTTGAGGACGCAGATTGACTTATTGCACATGGACCCCAAGTCAGGTGAGGCTTGGTAGATCTCTATTTCTTGTACCTTGATGTGGTAGATAGGTTCTGTCTAAGTTCATTTGTCGTAAAGTGAATAGAAACTTATTTCATTGTTCAGGGAGGTCATTTATGGAGTTTGATGCAGGTGAGGGTCTAGGTTGGCAACGGGCTTCCAGGTCCATTATCCAGAGAAGGGTGTGTGTATAGATCAAGTGCAGTGCCAGGCTCTAAGTTATTCTCCATGCATACCCGACTCAACTCTACCATTATCATCAATGTTGATGACAGCATTGAAAAAGAGGAGTACATCTCCCTCCACCTCTCCCCTCCCCCTTCTCTCTTTGTGTTGGTATTTTGAAATAGGGTCTTGATATGTAGCCCAGGCTGGCATGAAACTTGCTGCCCTGTTTCCACCTCCCAGCTGGGGTTATAGGCATGTCCCGCGCCCCACCACACACAGCTTTGTATGTGCCTTTTTTTTTTTTTTTTGGTTTCCCTGATTTCTTCCATGCAATGAAGCAGCAGGAAGAAATTAGCATAAAGCCCCCATTTGCCAGCTTCTAGAAGAGTAAGATCCCCCCTTTTGCAAATTGTTTACTTTCCAGTGTTCTACTACAGTAACACAAAGTAGACTAAAACATGGACATACTCTGTGATTTTTTTTTTTTAAACTAATGTTCTAGCTCCAGGTATATTCCAAGAACTGTTGGTTCATTTTATAAATACACTAAGATGAAAGTCAATCTTACACACACATCTCTGAATGAGTCCCTGATTATTTTATCTAATCAAATCCTCACAAGTAGCATTCCTGACTAACAAAATCTGGGGCAGTTTTAATGACCTTGATAGTCACATAGATTTTTTTAATGTGGGTTTGGGCTGGTGATGGGCTTTGACCATGATGATGAAATGAATGGGTTGCTTCATTTGTAGTTGTGATTACAGCTCTGCCCTTAGCTGTATGCCAACAGTGTGTTTGATAGGTTGGAGAATAAATCCCATGGTGGTTTAATGAGAGGTGGTGGATGGTCCTTTGTGACCCACAGTACAGCCTTTCTCCTAGGCACTGGAGGAGGAAGGTCAACCTCTGAGAGTGGGAATGCAAAGGGTCTCTTTGGAGGCTACTGCAAAGGGAAGGGACTCATCTTCACCTGGATCTCAACATCAAATCTTGTCTCAAAGGACTCAAGAGCTACAGATACTGCTTGGTAGTAGAATACTTGCCTTGTATGCTCATGGCTTTCATTTTTATTCCCCAGAGACACAAAAACAAAGAAATAAGCCCAGAGATGTAAAAAAAAAAAAAAAAAAAAAAAAAAAAAAAAAAAAAAAAAAAAAAAAAAAAAAAAAAAAAAAAGGGCTCTCAGGTAATAAAAAAAAGGCCTGAGAAATAGATTCATGATTTCAAATTGACAATATGGTAAAAGCTGTTTTCAAAACAAAATAAAACACCAACAAACCAAACCAAACCAAACCAAACCAAACCAAACCAAGCCAGCAATATCCCACAAATTCACATTTTATAGTGGAAGAAGTATCTTGGTAACATGCAACAAAGTGAAGTGCTACTGCTCCTAGAAGACTTTGTGAGTAACAATGGTGGGAAGACATGCAGCAAAGTATCTAGACAGAACTGAAAGGGGAAGGGAAATGATGCAAGGACCCCATAAAATACCCAACCCAGCTCTGTTTAATGGAGGGATTCTCCTACCCCAAAGGGATAGTGCTGCTAGTTTCCCCTTCTCTGGCCATTTATCTTCTCCATTCATGTAATTCTTTGTCCTTGCCAGGGACAACCTCGGCAATCACTAAACAACTACCACATCCCTCCTTACATTACCTGGCAGGATCTTTCCAAGTGCTCAGCTTAATACATGATGGTAGGCCTCATTCACTCTCCATGAGTTCCTCAGTCTTACACCTTGTTTGCCTTCAAAACCTGTACCACATGTATGATGCTTAAACATTTCTAAATTTGGCTTCTAGCATGATATGTAGTCTTGTACCAGCTTCTGTGTACTGACCCCCCTGACATTACTTTCCTATTGTCCCTATGAAACATAACTAGTTTCTTTCAGTGGTGCCACTGGGCAAGCATAGATGCTTCTTCAGCTCCATTATAACCAGTTCTCACAGATTCATACCCCAAATATTCAAGAATGGCTGCCAATCAAATTCCCCAACAAAGTCTTTGTTCCTCTGTAAAATATGAAATTATAGGATCACACCAATGGGATAAAGAGGGATGTCAGTAAATCATGCCACCAAATAGAGATTATAGCATCAAATTTATGGTGTGATAGAGGGATGGTGGTCCATCCTGTCATGAGCTAGAAAATAGTGTCATACCTAGGTATAAGTAAACTTACCAGATAGATTTTTAGGATAATGAGGCAAGAGAGTTAGATATGAGTTTGATATTTAGGTTTGAAGATCTTAGAGGCAGAGATGGAGTTGCTGTTAGAGAATGTGAGTCCCGAGCAGCAAGTTGGTGATGTCCAGGGAGAGGGAAGCATGCCAGGAAGCAGAGGACAAAATCTTGGTATTTTCCAGAATCTTGTGGGTAAGAAGGAAAGAAATCCCATGAAGGTCACTTGGATAGGGTGGATGTGGAACTCAAGGAAAATCAAAGGGAGCTCACACCATGAACACTGATGAACAATCGTAACAGACAGCAGCAAAAGTTAATTTATCTTTCATAAGGAAATTGAGTTCTAGGGACTTGCCAGTGGGTCTCCCAGCTAGTCAGTGGCAGTTTGAGAACATGGATAGGTAAAACTTGCCATGTTTCATTTAGGAAGCAGATCTTTTAACAAAGCCATTTTGCTTGGATTCAATTTTACAGCATCTTTGTTTTATTTTCTGTTACTGTGATAAATCACCCAATTAAAGGATTTATTTGGCTTATTTACATTCTAGGTTGTAGTCCATCATTAAAGGGATGTCTAGGTGGGAGGAACTTGAAGCTGTTAGTCTCATAGCTATAGTCAACCTCAGAGAGGAGCAACACATTGGTGCATGAGTGCTAATGCTCAGTCCCTCCTCTACACTTGTACAGTCCAGGATTCCCTAAGCCAAGGGAATGGTGCTACTCACAGTGAACAAGTCTCCCCACATCATTCAAGGCAACCAAGACAATTCCTCACAGACATTCTCAGAAGCCCTTTTCAGGTGACTCTACATTGCATTGAGCTGACATTTAAAAGAGGTCATTACATATAGTTTTCTCAAGTATAACAGCTAAAATATTATGCATTTAAAATACTATAATAAGGGCTCAAGATGTCCCTTGCCCAGAATGCATGGTCTAGGTTCAACTCCTAAAACCACAAAAAAGAAAAAATGTTTATATTAACATACACATAGTTTTTCAATAGAAGGAGAATAAATGTGCTGGGGGAAAGTTTGGAAACTAGGGTAAAGGAAAAGAAAACTGTAGCCCTCACCTTCCAACCTTGTCACTAGTAGTATTTTACATGCTGCTGTTGATTTTCTTCTTTTTTTAATTGATTTTTAGTTTTATTGCATTATGATGAGAAAAGAAACATGATTTCAATTTATCTGAATTTGTTGACATTTAAAAACATATTTTAAATAAATAGAATTAAATCACATTCTTGTTTCCTTTTGTACCCCAACTCCTCCCAGAGAACCACCTTCAATACCTACAATACCTTTTTTGTCATATTCTTTAAAATTTATAAAATATTATAACAATAAAAATGAGTATTATAAGAGTTGTTTGATATAAAACAACAATCAGTTTAACAATCTTATGTAGATGCTTGTCTATAGCAATACTGAAAATACATCTGCTTTTCTCAATATAAATTTTAAATACCTCCAAACATATTAACTGTATATTTTAAAATAATACAGGACTACTAGTATTTTTTTAATGAACATAAATATATAAAGTCTTTTTGTTTGTTTGTTTGTTTTGTATTTAGTAGAGCTTAAAATCTTGGCTCTTACTGTGGTACAAGCCAAAAATAAGAACAATTTTTAAACATTGGATTTCATTGTAATAAGGCTGTACTTCAATGACTCTTACATCACCAAAAGGATTTTACTGAGAGTTGACAGTTCTGCTGTGCCAAGGAATGAATTGTAGGCACAATTTTTGGATATGTCAAAAATTGTAGTCTGCTATGGTCAAAGCTATTTGACTTGAGTGAGTATCTTTATTCTTAACCCACAGAGAACAGGTTACATTCATTTAAGAAATGGTGTGTGTATTAAGATGGTCTATCTGAAATGGTGTGTGTTTTGAGATTGTCTATCTGTGAAGTCATTCACCAACTGTTTCAATGAACAATGGTTCTGCTTGGAGAGTGGTACAGACATAAGGTGAGGGTAAGAATCTGGTTCATTGGCTGTGATAATTTGGAAAAGCATTCATCTCAGAGAAAGAGGAACTTATAAAGTCCTCTTCTTCAAACTTGATACAATAGTTACAAACGTCAAGCAAAGCATTCAGTTTCACTCTTTGTTGTTCTCTTACAAGCCACCTCCCAAGTTAATTGTTTCTGTTGGATGTATAAATACTTTTGAAATATCTAAGCTGCTCTGAAAACCATAGTATAGTGTAAAAACACGAAATAGACAATACTACTAATAGAGAGACTGAGATAGGAGAAGCATGATTTCAAGACCCTTATGTTGTACACAGCAAGACACTGTCAGGTACAAACAAGTAGAAAGTATATATGAATTGTACAGTATTTGACCCATTTCTCTAGTTACCAAATTAGAGAAACCATTGGATGACAGTCAACAAATTTCTAATTCATCATATTTTTGGATTTCA
>NW_022196904.1:58717326-58734788 GCF_008632895.1 Mastomys coucha
GGTTTTGTTCATTTCCTTCACCTATTTGATTGTGTTTTCCTATAGTTCTTTAAGGGATTTTTGTGTTTTCTCTTTAACGGCTTCTAGCTGTTTACCTGTGTTCTCCTGTATTTCTTTGAGGGAGTTATTTATGTCTTTGTTAAACTTCTGTATCATCATTATGAGAAATGATTTTAGATCTGAATCTTGCTTTTCCGGTGTGATGGTGTGTCCAGGACTTGCTATAGTCACAGAATTGGGTTCTGAAACCCAGATGAAACCCAATTGGTTTGTGTTGTTTATTTTCTTATGCTTGCCTCCCATCATCTGGTTATCTCTAGTGTTACCTGCCTTGGCTAAATCTGACTGGAGCCTGTCTTTCCTGTGATCCTGGTTGTGTCAAAACTCCTCAGAATCAGGCTGTCTCTGTGATCCTGTGATTCTGGGATCCTGTGATCCTGGGCTTGTTAGAGCACCTGGGAGCAGAGCTTCCTCTGGGTGTTGTGGGAGTGGTTGGGGAGTTTGCATTCAAGGTCTGGTCAGGGCACCAGCCAGCCTAGGCTCAGAAAGACCCGAAGGAACCCATGTCACTGCGCTGGTGGAGTTCCTGTGTGCCTAGGTCTTGTTGGTTCCAGTTACTCCCGGTGTTGGGACAGATGTTGTGTCCTCCTCACCTCTGATCCTGGGCATGTTAGAGCACCTGGGAGTGGAGCTTCCTCTGGGTGTTGTGGGACTTGCTGTGGAGTTTTTGTCCAAGGTCTACTCAGCGCACCAGCCCAGAGAGACCAGGCTATTGATTTTTTTTCTGGTTTATTTTCTGATTCTTTTTAAAAACCCTAATATAGTGACCAATTGGTCAGGATTTCCAGTTTCCTCAATCATCCCTTCTTATGATCATGTATAAATTCATCAAGTAAGATGGTCCAGTTGATGAAGTACTTGCTGTACAAGCATGAGGAACCAAGTCTGAATCCTCAGCACTCATATAAAAAGCTGGACATGGGGACGTGTACTTGTAATCCCAGTGCCTAACAGATGGAGATAGGAGAATCCCTGGACAATTTCTTGCCATCCACTCGTGCTGAACAGGTAATATCCAGGTTCAGTGAAAGACTGTAAAAAATGGTACAAAAATTGTCCTGACATTGACCTTTGGCTTTCATAAATACATTCACATGCACCTATTCACCTGCATACTTACATATATACATGCATGCATGCATACTTACTTGAACACATATAAAAAAATCCACTGAATAAACAGGCCACTTACTAACCTGAACCTTCTCCAATTTTGAGTGGTTAGGTTACCTTTTCTGTTGTCACTGCTGTCTGGAACAACATTATTATACTATATTAAATATTCTTCTGAGTTTAAGACCATTTTCTCATGAAAGTAGCACAATCAATATTTTTATTAGCCGTAATCGATGTTGCCAAATTGCTTCACTTGAGAGCTGCATGCTGCATAAATATTATGAATGTGTAAGTAGAGATGTTTACTTTCTAATTTAGATGCTCTCTTGGCAGAGGTCCGCAGGAGATAGAAGTCAAGAGGCCCGCCAGCTTGCACACAGTAAGAGGACTGCTCCTTGGTGGGTCGTGACATGGTTTTGCAATGTTAACAAACCAAGGCAGGTGAAGATTGTCAACTGGGAATAGTTCTAGTGAATTATCTATGAAAACTTCACGGTCGAAGGACAGGACTTGTAAAGGTAAGAGAGAGGCCAAAAGAAAGACCAGAAACAGGGTGGGTCTAAGAGGAGTGGGTGGGCTGGACAAAGAAATCCTTCAGCCTAACGCTGAAGTGGAGGCAGTAGTAGTGACAGTGAAGGAAACAGACATAGATGGGAACCCCAAATGTGAGCTAGCAGTTCTCTTATCTCCAGAGAATTCACCCCTTGAAACATCCCCTGGACTCACTGAGGGACTCATTTATTACTCTGGTTGAGGACCTCTCTGGATCCTCTATGAGTGGTTGAAATCTCCTGGCTTCTGCCTTGTGTCTGTGTGGTGGGGACACTGGCCAGGCTGCTGCTGAGCTCAGGGTTGTGTCTTGAGATTTCAGGGACACATGCATGCTGTCATCTAGAACTGAGTTAGCCCTGTGTGTACCACTTGTATGTTTGTGCATTCCTGCTTTGGCTCCCAGTTATCCTTGGAAAGATAGTGGTAAGAGAGGCCCAGAAAAGGCTGCACAATGGAAAAATCCCATTGGATGGGATGAGAGAGTGGGATCCACTTATTGCATGGCTGAGGCAAAGGGCTGCATGTGATTCTGCTCCTTGTCCTTGACAGCTTGCCTTTATAGACCAAAGAAGATATTAATGGCTGGGAAATACTCCTAAGACCATTGTGTCTTCTTTGTATCTCTAGGCTCTGAGACATTCAGATAAGAACTCAGGGTTCCCCAGGGAGCAGAGAGATGAACAGCCCATGGATGTACAGCCACGGTTTTCCAGAGGAGCCTTAAGACATCGAGACACTCGTTAATGGAAGAAATATATGGTGGCAGACACCTTTATTTTTGTTTAGCCCTTTGACAGGATTGGAATGGAAGAGTTATGCAATAGGGGAGAGAGAGTCCTGCCTTCATTTAACTTGCTGAATTCGTGGGTGTAATTACCTATAAATGTAATTACAGGGAAGACAAATGGCATTTTCAGCCATGGTCTTAAAGAGCGAGTTAATTTCTGACTTTGACCAGAACTACTTTGTTAATTAGCTCCCTATCTTTCTTTCTCTTTCTCCCCTCGCTCCCTGGAAGTTCCTTACCAGGACTGAGCTGCACATGACTGCTGCTTCTGTGCCTTTGAGTAATGAGGGGACGCAGCAAGACGGCCACATCAGGGCTGCTATATTAGTAAGGCTACTTTCCTGTCCATTTATCATCAATTAAAGGTGTGCTAGTTTGTAAAGCAACCCCACCTTCGGCCTGGCTGCCCAGAATGGCTCCTCATTTATTTTTGTGTGTGTGTGGTTTTGGATGGAGTTAGACCCACCTTACATCTCAGAGATGACAGGCAGCATGAAAAAGTACACTAATTGAGACATCCCAAGGGAAAAATATAAGAAAACGGAAACGGTAATTAGAATGAAGCCATTTTAAGCTGGGTAAGGAAAATCGAATGGAGATGTGCATTACAGGCTGCTCCAAATGGGCATGGAAGAACCTGGAGGAGGATGGAGAGGCAGAAATGGATGTTAGAGGAGAACATTACCCTTTAACCCTTCAGGGAGAGCGAAGAGGCTAAGGGCGATACCTGGTCAAGGCCCAGACTCTTGAGTGGATTAGCTTCAGGGCAAAAGCGATGCTTAGAGGGCCATGGGCAAGGCAATTGCTGTGGTTTAAATGATGCTTGGTGTCTGGGGAGGGAAGTGTGCTGGTTGTGAATGGGGAATGTGGCTCTCCAAAGAAAACATGACATCTGGAGCTTGAGGCTTTTATGCAGTTGCGAGGAGAAAAGGAGCATGGAGAATACCTGTGATTTCCAACCTCAGTTTCTCCCATCAGGATCTGGCACAGTGTTCTCACTTACGCATTCCAGAGGACACATCTCTGCATGCAAGATGCTCTCTCCCACCCAGTCATACAACCTGGAGGAATCATCTCACCATGTTTTCCCCGTCCAGTCCTTGTGGGCCAAGAGTTGTCAACGACAGCTGTTTTCAGTAATGCCCTGTGTGTGCTCACCTTTCTGGTTATAGATGTGGATTGCGATAGTTCATTCTCTTTGTGAAATAGCATTCCCCAAGAACTGGGGGCAAAGAGCATTTCAACTAATGTTTGAGTGAGGGAACAGTCTTGAGTGGTCAGCTCCTGTGTGAAGTTCCCAGCCATTGCCAGTCACAGGCGGGAGCTCTGAGACCTTAGACAAGGGAGCTTTTCTTCTAGCCAATGAGGCCAAGAGCTATGGAGGTGGAGACTCACCAGACCCTCCAGGTTGGAAGAGTAAGAAAATGTCTGTAGACAAGCTGATGCAGGGACTGTCCTTAGGTGTCTGGGGAGGTGGGGTTGAATACCTTCAAAGACAGATCATGTAGAAGATACCATGCTGTCACCTTTCTGTGCCTCTGTTTGCATCAGGAGCCCATGCTTGCTTTGTCTCTTTTCTATGCTAAGTATGTTCAGTTCCTGGGAGGATGCAGTTTTTAGTGTCTTCATTCTTGACCATTGTCTTGCATGACAGCCATGCTAGTGTGTGGTCTGGCACAAGAAGGGAAGGCCCATCATCTTCTTTGTCACATGTCACATGCTTCTTTTAATGTCCCAAGCTCTTCTTGCTCTTCTCACTTGCATCATACTAGCAATTGACTTCACTTTCTACTCATTATCACCTGTGTCTGGACATGTGCTTAGGTGGAGGTGAGAGATGGGTAAGGCAGGCCTGCCTCTTGCCTCTATGTATGCAATGCACAGTTCAATGAGTAAGACTCACCCACATGGAATCACCATAGTGATGCTGTTAGGGGCAGAGAGGTAGGGCCAGTCATAGGGTAGGACTATAGGACATGGGCTCATGCCTGAATTAGTGAGGATGAGCATCCCCTGGAGAAGGAGCATTAAAGCCAAGTCCTGCAGCCTGTGTAGGCGCTCACCTGATGAAGTAGGGATGGCAGCAAAGTGTGCTGAGTGAGGAAAGAGAGAGAAAGAGAGAGAGAGAGAGAGAGAGAGAGAGAGAGAGAGAGAGAGAGAGGAAGAAGAAGGAGGAGGAGAGGAGGAAAAGAAGAAGAAGAAGAAGGAGGAGGAGGAGGAGGAGGAGGAGGAGGAGAAGAAGAGAAGAAGAAGAAGAAGAGTTATTGAAGGCCCAGAACAACTAAGGAAGGCTGTGATGCACAAAAGAAGTATGTTTTGTACAGAAGATCCTGAACCATAGAGGGAGGCAGGAATAGACAAGAAGAAGCTGAAGCTGGACCCTGCCTGAGCTTGGGTAGAGAGAGAGAGACCTGGCTGTAGAGTTCTGCTTCCTGCTATAGCCAGTGAGGGCCCAGGAAGCAGGAAAAGTCCACATTGAACTTTCTGCACAGTCACCATTTCATCATTTGCACACACCCCCTGGGAATTCCACTTCAACCTGCTACCATTTGTTGACTGTATGTGGCTTTTCACAGTCTGGTAAGGGGCTGACATATACTTACATGCTAGATGTGGGTGTGTGTGATCATGACAGCCTGTTTGCACATTTGCTTTGTAGCTGTGATTCATCCCCTGATACAGTCTCTCCCTCTTAGCTCTACACAGTTGTGGCTCACACCTCTGCTGCCTCACTTCCCTTGCTGAAGATTTTGAAATTGATTCCTGTGGCCATTCCCTGTAGAATGTCTGGTGACCTAGATCCATCCATTCAAGAGCACATGCTTGGCTCTTGTTGAATCCCCCCTTGGCTCCCTCTCATTATAATTATCTACTTGCCTGATATCCCCCGCCCTTATCATCTTTGAAGGCACAGACACTAATACTGCCCCATCATTGCATCATTGTTCTGTTGCTGCAACAAATCCTCAATGCAGCCAACTTAGGCAGAGAAGAACCTTATTTTATTTCACAGTTTTAGAGACCTCAGTTCATGGTTGTTTAACCCTGTTGCTCTGAGCAGGCATCACATAGCTACAGAGTCATGAAGTTGAGCAAAGCTGATCACTAAGTGCTGGGAGAGGAAAGCAAGACACAAGCTTCAGGGCACGCCTTTGTGAGTCCTAAAGATGTTCTGCTTCCACACTGCCTCCCAGCGGCTAGCCTTGAACACGTTGGCCTTGTTGGACATGTGTGATTCACACACTCCAAAGTTCATATGGGTTATGTGTGGCTGATGATCATCAGGGTTGTTCCCTGCTGAGTGGGCCAGTGTTGGCACCGAGTCCAATTATTGACTGTCTTTACAAACAGTACACTTCTGTTTCCCAGAGTTTTGGAAGTGTGTGGTCTGCAATCAAGGTGCTTTGTGGTCATGTTCTGGGGATGCCACTCTCTCTAATCTGGCTAACCGATTGCTCCCATGGAGCTGAGGAGCTCTTTGAGGTCTCTTTCATAAGGGCACTAACCCTGTATATGATGGACCTTATTACCATACTCTAGTGTTCTCTGAAGCACCACCTATGGTTTTGATATTGAGTTTTGGGAGACATAGAACATTTATCCCACTGTAGATTTTCAATATTGTCCATTCCCTCCCCTCCAAAAAAATGTAAGAGAAAGGTAGTTTCCTGACTGAGTCTTGGTAGAAGCAAAATAGGACCAAATGGCATGACATGACCCCAGTATGAATGTGGCAGAAACTTTCGTGGGGATGTTGATAAAACTGAACACTCCAAGTACTGGGCCTTCACTTTAAGCACTTTGTCTGAAAGGCATTCCTTTTGAAGAGTAGGGTTCGTTGAGGCTGCTGCCTGATGCTCCAAAGACGCACCATGGCCAACACTTGGAGCCTTTTGGGGCTTTCTGCATCTTACTACAGATACTAGACCAGTGCTTCTCAACCTTTCCTAATGCTGTGACCCGTTAATACAGATCCTTATGTTATGGTGACCCCCAATCATAAAATTATTTTCATTGTACTTCATCACTGTAATTTTGCCACTGTGATGAGTTGTAGTGTTAATATTTTTGGAGATGGAGGTCTGCCGAAGGGGTCACAACTCAGTAAGAATTCACTCATGTACTATGGAGCCTGTGCTGGGTGCCAGGTGTTAAACAAATCAACTGCCTGTGAACACCTGTGCGTCCCTCTTGTCCCCACAGGCTTCCAGGTGACACTGCCCTCTTCTGAATTGCCGTTGCCACCCCCTTTCTGTCATGCTTTTTGTTGGTTCTGAGCTTGAATGAAGCCTGACTTTCTGGCTTGGTGGGGGAGAACTGTGGTTTCTTTGCCTGCAGTTCTGGTCTACTGGTACCTAGCTTGGACCTAGGAGATTCTGTGGTTCATCCACCATATCCAGGACATTTACTAGTGTTCCTGTCTGGCTATGCCTGTTCACTGGTCCTCATGTGTGGTCTGAACAGCTTACTCTTAGGACTTTGACAAAGCCTTGAGAGGCCTTTTGTATAGTTTGAAACACTGCTCCCTGCCAGGAAGGACACCTCTCCTCTGACAAGCACAGCAGACACATGGAAACTTTTGGTACCCTGCAGACATCAGGGTACCCGCTGCCCCTCTTACACTTCACCATCATTGTCTCTGGTTGCCACAGGCATGCTGTTCTTCCATTCTCCCCTACATTCTTTAAGTGGGCTACACATTTCTGGACAGTGGTTGCCAATTAGCACAGTTTACCTTTCATAACCATGGCATCAGCAGACGGTATAACTCAGTTCACTGATAATGCAGAAATAGCTTTCAAGGCAGCATATATGAGCGGAAATGGGTAATTTTATAGAGCCATGAAGGTTCAAAGCTCAAAGCAAGCATCACTTAAACAATGTGAAACTGAATTATATGTGTGTGTGTGTGTGTGTGTGTCTGTGTCTGTGTCTGTGTATGTCTGTATGTATGTGTGTGTGGGTCTGTGTGTCTGTCTCTGTGTGTGTATGTCTGATCATTATTTTTAAAAGTTTTTTCCTCACTTAAACACACACACACACACACACACACACACACACACACACACACACAACCAGGCAGAGCTCCATCAAACAGGCTTCTCTTTGAATTTAAAATTACTTTCAGTGGACAGGGAGGTTTCTGAATCACAGATGAAAATGGGAACATCAAAGACTTTTTCCTTTTGTAAGGGAAGAGAAGCTCTTCCTGCCAAACTATCCAAGAAGGGGGCCATATATAGATTTGAAAGTAAAATTTCCAGAGGGCAAATAGAACAGGAAACACCAAGGTCCCCTGTGTGGGTAAGCCCAAATATTGTTCTGAGGATGTGGATGTGACTATAGAAGGAGCCTGACAAGAAGATAGCTCATGTAGTCTTAAAATCATACATGGGAGCATGAGATCATTCCGTTTTGAGCAGAGACACCCACAGGCAAATTTCCTACTAACTGTTAATTATGGAAGGGATGGTGGATACCTGAAAACTGAGAACTCTGAGCATGCCTCAAAGTGTGTTCTTTAAAGGAACATTGATAAAAAGTTACTCTGACTTTTGAAAATTAGTGTTCTTAGGTAATGAACATATCTGTCCATAAGCACATAGCCATATTCCAAAGGAAGACAGACAGAGGGTCTATGTCACTTCTACAGTCTCCCAAAATAGCACCATCAATTGGACAACAAGCATTCAACAGTCTGTGTCGTATTCAAACCATGACAGCCACGATAGCAGCCTATAGCAAAGGCAAGACGCTGTTCCCAGATGTCCTGCTGTGTTCTTGAAATTCAGACTTGAGGAGGGGCCATGACCTCAGCCTTGACGAAACATGATAGGGTGAGGACTCAGCTCCAGTCTGTGTACCCTTCTTGGCTTTGATTTAACTCTCAGTTGTAGACTAGAATGTTAGTAGATATTTAAGGTCTTCATAAATGTTGAAATCTTGTATGACAATATATATATATCTATTTCTTTTTTTTTTATATATCTATTTCTATCCAGTGAAAATCAAATTCCAGATGGGAAGTTAAAAACCAGCTATAGCCCTCTGATTTTAGTTTTCTTTAAGTTTCTTTACTTCTACCATAGTTTTCTCTATGATAATGTCAATATATCACCTACTTTTTTTTCTCATGAAGATATGTTACTCATTAAGTTAAATAGAATAGAGTAGGTAAGTCCAGTGAAGTTTCATAGTCAGTGATTGATTGTCATGTTCTAAGAATATAAATTAACCTCAACGAGACTTTGGCATAAGGCTGAGAACAGAAGATGCCATCAAAGGTAGACTAAAAATATGACGATATATGGCAGGGCTGAGTTTGTTCCCTTGGATAGGAAGAATGCTGTTCTGAGAGCCAGGGATCTCACAGGATGCCTCCCCAGCCACACTCCAGAGTCTAGCTTTTTTTTCTATCCATCCAGTAGCTCCTTCTTTTTCCACCCCGAGATGGCTAAAGCTGAAAGATGGTGGAGAAGGAAAGAGAAGGAGGAGGCAATGGGGAGGCTGGATGCTTCTTACCAGCATTGCCTCCATTTTCATCCCTGCAAACTACCTCTTTGTAGTCACACAGCACTGGGTCAGGATGGAGGAGGGATATCTTATCCAGAGTGTACAGCTGTCATTTACTATGAATCCATGTGGTTCTAGCCAACCAGACTGTCTCATAGCAAGAGAATGGGAGTCTATTCCCATGTACCTAGAGACTCTGCAACTCCAAGTGCATGCTAGGAATGAACGTTTCTGAGTTTTTCTTTAAATTAACTGGCTACTTTCCTGTCATTTTGTTATCTACTCATGTTAGCAAACACACACGTACGTCTGTCAAGTGCTTTAGAATGCTTCAAGAAAAAGTGTCACATCTTAACAAAATTGTTCACATTTTGGAGGCAACAGGAAAACCCAGGGAGAAAGCTGTCTACAGTATGAGTATGTGCCTGTAACTGCAACTGTAATTGTGCCTGTATCTGTGCCCGTGCGTTCGCTCCCTTCACTTCTAATTTCTGGCTTTATTGTTGTTGTTACTAAGTGATAAACTATAATAATCTAGCATGATGATAATTACAAGATAGTTATGAAAAGTACAGAGGCCACCCTATTACCAAGAGGAGGTCGTCCTCCAGCTCGTTTGGAAGCAATTTTTTAATTATGGCAATCTCTAGAGAAGATTGAACTGTTGTTTGCCACTGTGAGTCGGTCTATTAATGTTCATTTCCAAATGAAAATGCTGGGAAATATTTTAGTGTTTTGGAATAAAGTACTTTAAAGAATGAGGTGATTTTTCTTTGCTTGTGGAAATACTTGAGTAAACACAGATACATAAGGGATGAATTTAGATTCTCAACCAAACATCAAAAATAATGCTTTAGTTTTACTAAGAAATTAGGGGTGATAATTTTCAGTCCCCCCTTTTTAGAGAAGATCAGCTACCTTTTTCTGAATTAGTCCTGTTTTGCTAAACTTCATAGAGTAAGGCTTCTCTTTTTCCAAGATGGTGTTGGGGTGAGGGTCACCTCACACAACCTTGATAACTCAGAAATGAGCCTCCAGAGTTTGTTAGTATTTGCATTGGTCAAAAATAGAAATGTAATGAATAGCTGCTCTTCTAATTGATGTCTACTCTAGTGGCAGGACAAGGTAGAAGCCCAGGTCCCTTTATTTTTATTAGCTACAAGGGACTCTCAACCTTTATGGAACTTCAAGGTCCAAAGATGAGAGGTCCAAGGTCCAAGCTCAGTCTTGGAGACCCCATTGCTGGTCCCTGGGTGCTGTTCATGAATGCACCTGCCTCCCTCCTGCTATTTCCTGTCTTTGTGAATGCTTCAGAAGTTACTCGCCTGGAAGATTAGGTGGCTGTGCACCCCTCAGGCACTTTTCCTGCTTGCTCATGAACTAGATCACAAACACAAACCCCTCTGGTGCTTACAGACCTAACTCTATTTTGTTAGATCTTAGAAATCTGTTTTTTTTCCCCCATGTATCTGAAAAATACTCAAGAGGCAGAAGAGGATACTGGCTCTGTTCTAATGGCCATTGGGCTTTCAATAATGAGTGAGCATGGCTGATTTTGCTTTATCTATTTTCTTCCCTTCTTTCTAGTGGTATTCTCAGATATTACATCTCAGCTATTCTATCATTTCATGTACAATTAATTTTGTGATTGATTAAATTAAGAAACTATTATGATAGGAAACCAGACAAAGGCACACACAGACAAAGATATATATATATATATTTATATATATATATATGTATGTATGTATATATATATGTATATATATGTATATATATAAATATAAATATATATATAGAGAGACAGACAGACAAACAGACAGAGAGAGAGACAGAGAAAGAAGGAGGACAGAGAGGAGGGAGAGAGGGAGAAAGAGGAGAAAGAGAGGGGGAGAGAGAAGAGAGAGAAAGAGGGAAAGAGAAGGAGGAGAAAGGAGGAGGAGAAAGAGGAAGAGGAGGAGGAGGAGGGAGGGAGGAGGGAAAGAGTGGGTTGTATAAAAATTATGCTGAGTAAGCCATGGGGAGCAGGACAGTAAACAGCGTTCTCCATGACCTCCTTTTCACTTCCTGAACCCAGGTTCCTGCACTGACTTCCTTGATAAACTGATCAGGTGTGTGAACCAAACAAACTCTTTCTTTCCCATGCTGGTTCGGTCTTTTTTTTTTTTTTTCCCACAGCAACAGAGAAACTTGGCTTTAAGGAATTCACTAAAACTTACCCAGTTTGCAATTGCAGGCTTGTATGGTGCCAACCTCGTCCTGCCAGACACTGCCATCATGACAATGAATCTAGCCTCATCTTTATAGAAAGATGAGAAAGGATGATGAAAAAGATGAAAGGACTCATCTTTATAGAAAGAGGTTCTCTTGGTAGTCTAGTGACCACAAACTTAGGAACTGTTCAAGGAGAGTTACTCTTTTGTGGAATCTCACAGGCTTTTTTCTCTTGTTACTACAGGCATGGTGTTCTTCCTGGAAAGAAATAGACACAAAAATTCTTGAAAACTTTTTACAGCTTCTTAAATATTACTTAACTTAGTATAAGTTGAATATCTAAAGAACATGATATTATAAGTCTAACTTATATATAACTAGATAATCATGTACATAATAATCTCCACATACATATACATACATATAAATATATATTTTGGAACACACACACATATTATAATGTTACTTATATGCATGTTTTCAGGTATGACTATTTGGCACTGGACAACCGGTTGGTGCTCTCTTCCTTGAGGAAGTACACCTATCCTGCTCCCAGCTTTCCTTAGTTGTCTATAGCTCTTTGTGTAGGGCTGAAACCTACTGGCTTCCTTCCCCCCAACCCCATCCACTTTGACCTGTCCATTGGTATCATCCTTATTCAGCTCACATTTGGGCAGTTATGTCAGTAAGATTACAAATGGTTTAGCTTCTCATGTTACTAAGAGTTACAACAGCAAAGTGCTCAATCCTCTGACTCTTGCATTCTTTCTGATCTATCTTTCACCTTGTTCCTTGAGATTCAGATGTAGGGGTGTTTTATAGATGTATCCATTGGGACTGGGCCCCCTAACTCTGCGAATTGATTGGTTTTTCTATAGTGGTCTCTGTTGCAAAGAGAAATGTCCTTGATGACAAGTGAAGAATATACTTATCTATGGGTATAAAGGCAAATATTTATAGGTTGTTGTTAGGGATTATGCTGATTTGAAAAATCAATGCTTGTAGAGTCTTCCCCAGTAACTATTACTTCACTAGCACCAAGTACTTAGCTAGGTTTCCAGTACTGGGCATGGTTTCCCTATTGTTGTGCTGGTTTTAAGTCCAACTAGAGAGCAGTTGGTTACTGCCAATGTATGCATATCACTATATCACTATTGCACCTTTAGGGTTATTGTGCCATGCTGGTTGTTGATGTGGTTTAGAGGTGTCATAGCTGGGTATGAGTGTTGATTGCCTCCCTCCTTCAGAAGTTTGCATGATGCCTTCTGGTACCATGAAAGCTAGTCCTCAGGGAAGAGACATGCAGATCAGTTTCAGCTCATGGGCCTTATTAAGTGCACAGTATTTCAGTAATAGGGACTTATCTTCCACCTGTGGTGGTGGTGGGGCAACCAAGGGTAACAGCAATAGGCTCTATTTTGAAAAGTCTGTTGGGAAGCCATGACCAATAACTCAAAAGAGGGCTTTTCATGCTTGGTATTGGGGGTATTTCTTAGGCTGTTTTGGCTTCTGGAGGGAGCACTATTGGCCCAGATGATACATGATAATATATACACCAATATAGGTTTTTAAAGGTAAAAAGTAATATGAATCCTTGTGGCCTTTTCAGACATTCTGTTTTGCCTACTTCCCTCCTTCTTCTGTCTTTACCTTCCCCTACTTTAACGAGTTTCCAGTTTCCCCTATCGCATCTCTTGTATCCTGCTATTTCTCTTTACCCCTCTCATTTTCTTCTGTGTTTATTCTCCCATTCCCATTCCCATATTGGGTAAGTATTTAGAGACTGTCACCTGAGTGCTAGAAGATGCAAATAGTTGTAAGGCAAAAGGGAGAGACCAACACCCCCACAAAATGCACTGGTTTAAGTCCAGAGATACTCACCCATCCTAAGGGGTTGCTCAGTATTAACTAGCTCGAAGAGCTGTGCGGTACAATCTCAAGCAAGGATAATACTTAGTCTCTCAAACATAAGCCTAAGGAGGGAGGATAAAAGCAGGAGCTTCTCAATATGAATTGAAGGCTAAGACATCCATTCCCTACTGTAAAGCGAAAGGTCATCTGAGAAAGACCCAGTTTCCAGAGCCAAGTCCTGAGGCTTATCCCAGACTCCATGAGATTTCCTGATCTGAGGATGCAAGCCAGGATCTGAGAATGATGCTGCTGAGCAACGCTGTGGGGATTACTATCCAGCACTCCTGGAATCAATGTGATCTCCATGGACAAGGGGAACATGAAAAAACTATTGGCAAGATTTTGCTATTCAAACTGAAGTGCACACTCAGGCCATAACAGTAACCAAGCAAACAAACAAGAGGAGGAATGGTGCTATTTGATGTTACTGTGTATGAATGTAAATGTAAATGTGAATATTGTTGAAGGCAAAGTAGGGACTTAATAATGAATGTTCACAGGTGGCACCAGAAAAGCTCATAACTGCCTCTTACTGTCTACGAATCTGGTATATTTATATGAGCAAAGCTGCTTTTGTGGTTAAACTATGACAATAAATAAGTGAAATGATATTTACTGGAGTGAAGCTGGTCTTTTTCTGCAGAATGCATTGTGAAAGCCACTGATACTATAGCTGGAGGAAAATATCAAATAGCAATAAAAGGAATAAAAATTAAAAACTAAAAATATCCTCTATCTGTATGATAGAAAATATGATATATTTAGTTGCTAGATGCTTCTCATTTTGTTACTGACAGACTCCTTCAGTAATAGCATGGTAGTTCCCTGGAATCATCCCAAGTCAATTTCTCTACCTACAGCTTCACCCAGTCTCTGTACCTTTTTCTCATTCTGCCATTTTTAAGTTGATATTTCTGAATTGAACCACACTACTGTGTTCAACAGGCCACATATCCTTGCCTGAGTTTATGGGTGTTTAAACCATATGATGTTTAAAATTTTGCCTTCAATTTTGTCCTTTTCTTTCTCCAATCCTACTTTCACCCAGAAATGGTGCCATCACATAGCTAGGGGCCTGGGCATTCTTTTGAAAATGACAAGATTCCCTTAAGTACTACAGAAATGTTCATGATGCACTAGATAGAACCAATGGGTATAACATTTTACTTCCAGATTTACTGACCTTTCTTCAATAAAGAAATTAAAGCTTCTTCTTCTCCTTCTCCTTCTCCTCCTCCTCCTCCTGCTCCTCCTCCTCTTCCTTCTTCTTCTTCTTCTTCTTCTTCTTCTTCTTCTTCTTCTTCTTCTTCTTCTTCTTCTTCTTCTTCTTCTTCCTCTTCTTCTTGTCACATCTTGAAAGAGATACTTCAATTCCAGTCAATTATCTTCCTATGTACCACATTTGTGATGTTCAGGTGCATAAATTAAGGCTAATCTCTTAAAGATAGACTGTAGTTTGAATATAGCCTCTTGTATCCACAAGTCTTTTCTCTGGGCTCTGAGAATATGACTTTGGACAAGAGGAGGTGCCTATTAGTTTATTCTGTGTCTGCTGAAGGAAGCTTGAGTCTCCATTGCTTGTCTGTAACTATAGGTAGACAGGATTTTGTGTAGTACTAAGTGGGCCCCAGAGAGTACTAATTTTATTATTTGGCAATTTCAGTGCTTTAATCGTTAGTTCCTGAGAGGTTACTCTGGTTTATGAACCTTTCTGGATTTCAAGGAACATCTGAAGTATGGTAGTTCTTTTTATTTTGGGACCTGAAATTTAATCTCCCAGTGTCTTTTTCTGTGCATGTTAATACTGAACTTGCAGGGTATGAGGGTTTGAGAAGCAGAGGAGGCACTTGCTCTTTAAGAGCTGGCTTTGTGGCATTCCCCTCCTTCTTCTTGAAGGTAGGAGGGATAGAGAATCATTGGTTTACTCTCTTAGGAATGACAGCAACAGAGACAGCATCCTTTCCTCTAAGTATTCTGACTCCCCAGAGGCCTCTGCACATATCTCCTCTCATTTCTAAGCAGAAAAAAGGCACAGGTATATGGAGAAATGCATGAAAATAAACATTACTCTCATTTCTATCAAAATGAGGAAGGGGTAAAGGGAATGTGTAGTGTGAACCTGGGTTTCGGTGATGAAGAGGCTTAGGCTCTAGTAGTCATCTATTAGGTGACTGAATACTTTAACATTCACCCAGTCTGCTGGGGCTGATGCTGAGATCTTATTATGCTCTGGACCCCACGCTGGCTTCAAGGAAATCAAAGGTGACTAAAGTATCATGTCTACCCACATGGTTTACAATTCTGTGGTGAATGTGTATAATTAAACAAAATGTATACTGCCATTTGAAATAAAGTGGGAATGAATGACCCTTCATTAGCTGTTGACAGGAAGTGGATGGTAACTACAAAGATGTGATTTTTAAGTTTCCTAAGAAGCATTCAACATCAAAATACTAAGTTCAGCCTAGAAAGCGGTTCCTTGCATCTGGTCTTCTGCTCCACTGTGTCCTGGCTCTATGAATTGGGGTCTGACCTACATCTTCTAATGGGCAAAAGAAGTCATCTGTTCACTGTGAACTTTAAATGCTTAACATGGGGCTGTGGATATAGCAACTCATCTGTGAGTGAGTGATATATTATGGTGCTACTGCCTATTGTTTACAGTCCATGTTGAAAGATATGGAGCAGATTGTCAATCAGAGAGACAGGGGAGTGGCACAGAGAAGGGATGAAACAGGTTAATCGGATGAATGGTACATCCACAGATAAAGGCAAGGATAGAAAACTCCCTACAGAAAAGAGTGTGGCTTAGCCTTCTTCCCCTTTGATTATTTTTTTGTGGAGTGGGTGGTTGGGATAGGGATGTAGCAAAATGCAAGTTCTCTCCTGAGGATGCTTCAATAAATTAAAAAGATGATTTGGTCCAAGTTATTTTAGTACCTATCCTCAAGAGGGTGTGTTGAGTGCACACGAACTGCAGTTGTTCAGAGTGGGTTTGATTTCACAAATGCAGTTTTTTTTCCCTTGATGGAAATTAGGCAGGTTGGATAGAACTTGAACCATAAGGTTTTAGGCATGTGCCAGGCAGATGTGGGTGGCAGTAGTGTTGGTGTGCTTCATGTGGCTTTAATGGATTTGACCTGGAGTTGCCTCCTTCTCCCTTTAAATTGGGACCCTGCTAAGCTAGTGCTTTTTCAGCCTTGGCTGCACATTAGAATCTCCTGGAAGACTAAAAAAATTCTGTGGTCATATTACACATCTATATGGTTTGAATGATGCCCCAATTTTCTTTAAAAGTCCCCTCTACACAGCAGCACCTGATAATCTTAATGTAGGACCAAGTTTTATAATCAAAGTCCTGTGGATTCATAGCTCCTGTTGTGGTTGAAAACAGCCTTGATCAAACTTAGTGACTGTATCCATTACTTTGCTCCTTGGTTTGACGAAGCACACAATAAAGGCAACTTAAGGAATGGAGGATTTATTTTGGTTCAGTTTCAGAAGTCAAGGCAGCAGGAGCTAGAGGCATCTGGTTACTTTGCATCCGAAGTCAGGAAGCAGAAGGAACTGATTGCAGATGCTAACTCGTGTTCTCCTTTTGAAGCAACCCGGACCCAAGCCCAGGGTATGATACTGCTTAATTTTTAGGGTAGGTCTTCCCATCTCAATTAACCTAATCAAGGTAATGCCTCAGGAGCATCTGGAAGCTTGCTCCTGGATGTCCTAGTAAAAGTTCTATGGCTGTGAAGAGACACCATTACCAGGGCACCTCTTATAACAGAAAAGGACCTAACTGGGGCTGCCTTACAGTTTCAGAGGTTTAGTCCATCATCATTATGGCATAAAGCATGGTGGCACACAGGTAGACATGGTGTTGGAGAAGTAGCTGAGAATTCTACATCTGGGATCTGCAGGCAGCAGGAAGAGAGAGGCACTAGGTCTGGCTTGGGTTTTTGAAAACTCAAAGCCTAACGCCTAGCAAAATACTTTCTCCAACAAGGAGTATGTCTTCCTAATTCAGCTCAAGTACTATCACTCTCTGATGACTAAGCATTCAAATATACTAGTCTCTGGGGTTCTTTATTATTTAAACCTCCCCACTAGGTAATTCAAGATCTAGTCAGGTTGCCTAATACCAAATTTAGGCATCACAGTGATACTATGGTTTGTGGATATGAGTCTGCACCTGAAAATATAAGTTCTTTCTTCTCAGATAACATCTTCAACAGGAGAGAGAGAGAAAGAGAGAGAGAAGGAGAGAGAGAGAGAGAGAGAGAGAGAGAGAGGGAGGGAGAGAGAGAGAGAGAGA
>NW_022196904.1:58734864-58736534 GCF_008632895.1 Mastomys coucha
GAGAGAGAGAGAGAGAGAGAGAGAGAGAGAGAGAGAGATATGCTTTTTGTAGTTGTTCTACACTGTAGTGGGATTGGTTCTAGGACTCCTGGAATATTAATACCTCTTCTTGATGGTCAAGTCCCTGGCACAGTATTTGCATAGCGTCTCATGCATACCCTCTTATGCATGTTTAAGTCATCTCTAGATTGCTTGTCATTCAAGTCAACGTAAACACTAGGTTTAGAGAGTGTGCTGTATTTTAAAAACATGTATGCTTTTTGTTGTTGTACTGTTAATTTACCGTCTCCCTCCATCTTGGACATCTCTTGTACATTGTTGGTTGAGTCTGCAGCTGTAGCACCTGCAGGCGTGAAGTGCTGACTATGTTTTTCCTACTGAAGGTTTGGGTTCCCTTGAGCCAATCCTCTATCCTCAGTCAGTGCAAGCTTCACAACTCGGAGGTAGCTATCAATAAGAATAATTTATGTGCCTTTGAATCTTGCCTTTGGCAGCTACACAGGGAGTTTTCTTTGTTCTTGGTCTGTCTGTCTCTCTGGTTATTTTGAGTATTCTTCTACTTGGACACTGAAGACCCCAGCTTTGACCCTTGGGGTTGCCCTGAGGACTCATCTTCTTATGCTGTTTAACTTGGACACGTTGAGCAGGACATGTCCTTCCCAACCCTGTTGGCAGATAAGTCTCCCATTCCTGTGGTGACCCCCAGCACCCAAAGGCATCATTACTTCAAACAAAGCCTAAGGCAATTCAGCCATTGAATTGGTTGAAGCATGTTCCTTTGAGGAGCATCAAATGGTACCTGTTTTCCAATAAAAAAGTTAAATCAATCTGAATTACTTTTTGCCAAAAATATGACTCCTCTACTTGCAGAGAGGGAAGCTGGTCTTTTTGATTCTAGGCTGAGTACCCCTCGGCGATTCTGAATTCTGGACTGAATTCTGGGCAGGCTCACTTACATTTTTTAGAGCAAGGCCCAGGGGCTGAAGGTTAGATGTGGTGTTCCTCTAGACTGGCAAGCTTCAGGAACTGGCACTCTACCAGATAGGATTTTTTTGCATAGCTGAGTGAACAGCAACTGTAGGGGGAGAGGTGAAAAATAGATAGTAGAGAAAGTCCCAGCATTAGAAGAGAGCAGATCATTTCTTGGAAGAGAGAAGGTGTGCTTTTTCCATACACTTTAGGTTTGACACAAGATTTTTTTATTCGTTGACCATAGAGATGAAAAAAAAAATCCTAAAACTGTAAGTTCATATAAACAGTAATCAAAGATTATCATCCTATGTCTGGCAGAACATCTAAAAAAAAACCACTTAAGCTTGTCACAAATGGAAAGTTTTAAAAGTTACATGAGAAGTCAGTGCACAGGGTTGGTGCTTATATATGTAAGAGAGGGACCATGGAAGCAGTGGCTTGAGCAATGTCAGTAAGCTGAGAGGTAGTTGTCAGGAGATTGGAGAGATAGCTTAGCCACTGGGAGTGCTTGCTGCTCTTTAGAGTTCAGTTCACAGCACTTACATCAAGCAGTCACAACCAGCTGGAACTCCAGGTCAGGAGATCCAGTTAGCTTTTCTGATCTCTGTAGGCACCTGCAAATACAGGGTGCACACACCAACCCCTCCCTTCCTCTCCCCCAACACATGCACATCACACATGCATACACACACACACCG
>NW_022196904.1:58736544-58763684 GCF_008632895.1 Mastomys coucha
CCCCGCACACACATGCATACCAGACATACCCACCCAACCACCTCCAGAAATAATTTTTTTTTTTTAAAAGATGGCTCTGGGAATAGCCTTCTTCCAGTTCAAGCAGGCTATAAAGGAAAATACCCACATGGGATCCTTGTGACAGAAGGCACTGACTGTACTCTTATTCCATTCTATCAGGAGTGGTTTAATAATGCAAGCCAGTTAATGGTAAGGGAAGAATGAAAGGGGTTCTCCATTTCTTATGGTAAAATCACCCATCTCACCCCTTCAGAAAGTGGGCACGAATATGATCTCACTGCGAAAGGGTTAGGAGCATAACAACACCTCCTTTTTTGATTTTTTTCTGAAGCACCTCACACCCTTTGGAAGGGCAGGATGACTGGGAGGTGGTTAAGCAAACACCACCATCAGAGCAGTGTCAGTGGAGTGTCTTGGAGTGTTAGCTGTTTATTTCACTGACAGATCCTGAAGGGTCTGTAGGGGGATTTTGCAGGAGTCAGGACCTCAATGTAATATACAAGCATTGATTCTGATATTTCCCTTGATAACAGTGCTCGACCATATTGAGGTCGTAAGTCAGTAAGGTTCATTGGCTGTGGCAATGCTCACTGTCACCAGCAATAAGTACAAAGGACTTGCTCTAAAAGCTGGCTTATAAAACTTTAAGGAAACTTGGATTGCTTAAGTGAACTTGCAGGGCTCTGGCAGGGCCAGGCAGACCTTAGTTGTCTACTTATATTAATTTCATAGAGTTTAAAGGGTCAAGAAAGGCGGCTGGCGAAGCTTACTAATTTATGAAAGGCTGACTCTTGTCTGTCTCGCTCTCTCGCTTTGACCATGCTGCCTTCTCCTTGTAGAAAATTTAATATAAATTAAAACTTACCAGACAAGAGTGCCCTAAAGGATTAAGTATAAAGTTCGAAAGCAGACTAGAAGGATCCAAAGATGCTATATCTTTTTGCTGGCACGATTTCATTTGAAGTGATGTTTGAACAAAGGAGCTGCGCAGTGGACATGAGAGGAAAAAGCAATTAGAAGCAAGTCATAGTCAGTCAAGGATTAGGACATTTAAAAAAAAAAAAAGGATGGACTTGTTTCCTGAGGAGTACTTGCTCTTCTTCCCTTAAGAAAGGACAGCGTGGAACAGTGGTACCTTCCCGCCCTTCAGTGGGAGACACGACTTGTGAAGGCAGGATATGTGTGTGCCTAGGAAATGGCTCCAAACATGTTTGACGGCTGAAGCAGGAGAGAGGGAAGCAGACCATTGTCATAGAAACTAAAGTGAAGCTCTTGGCTGCAAAGGACGCTCCTTTGTGGGTTACTCCTCCCACCCCCAGAGACAGGGTTTCTCTGTGTAGCTCTGGCTGTCCTGCAACTTGTTCTGCAGACCATGTAGACC
This sequence comes from Mastomys coucha, assembly GCF_008632895.1. Taxonomy (NCBI): domain Eukaryota; kingdom Metazoa; phylum Chordata; class Mammalia; order Rodentia; family Muridae; genus Mastomys; species Mastomys coucha. The sequence goes on from NW_022196904.1 coordinate 58,737,947, forward strand.
TCGAGTTCACAGAGACCCACCTGCTTCTGCCTGGGATTAAGTGTGTACGCTTCACTGCTGTTCCACAAGGCTTGCCGATTTTTCAATAAAGAAGAGACGGGCAGAAAAATGTAAATACTGGGGTGTTTTAGACAATCTATGTGTAGTTCAATCTTTACAAGAGCTTTGACCATTCTCTCCTTTTGGAGAGGAGGTCACGGACGCTCAGAGACATCGATGTGTTTTCTGAGGCCATATAGTTAGGATACAAATGAGCCTTCACTTTCCTTCTATGAAACCAAGGGATCAGATTGAGGGCTGTATCTGCCATGCTAGACTCTTTCAGGAAGCCCTTTTGAGGTCTAAGGGAGCGCAAAACATGTCTCCTTGGGCTCTGAGTGAGGGATGGAAATCAGGTCAGCTTGGCTTCTGTGTGTGGGCGTGACCATGTAGGGATCAAATTTAAGACTGCAAGTGGCCATGGGTAATGTTTGGAAGTCTGAAGCAGAAGAATGCTTAAATTGGTAGATTTATGAGTTTTAAAAGTTTTCATTGAGAGGTTATCAATTCCGTCAGAGGGTAGTAGATAATAAATACTATTCATTTAGAGAACAACGTAGAAAACCAAATAGTCCATCTGGGATGCTGCACTGTAACAAGCGAAACACAAAACACAAACTAAGTAACATTAAAAAGTATTTGGGGGAGGGAATTTATAGAGCCCTCCTCCAGCAGGAAGACAGGGCATCAAATGAGGGTGGGGGTTGCCATCCCGAAGTCACAACTCTGACCCATAATTGTTCCTGTTTGAAAAAACTACAGGGATGGAAATGGAGAGGAGCCTGAGGAAAAGAAGTTCCAGAGACAGACCCAAAGTGGGATCCACCTCAAGGGGAGGTCCCAGGGCCTGACACTATTACTGAGGCTAAGGAGTGCTCACAAAAAAGGACCTATCATGACCACACTCCAGAAGACCCAACAAGCACTTGAAAGAGTCAGATGCAGATATTTGCATCCAACCAATGGACAGAAGCTGCTGACGCCTGTGGTTGAATTAAGGAAAAGCTGAAAGAAGCTGAGAAGGAGGGCAACCCTGTAGGAGGACCAGCAGTTTCAATTAACCTGGACCCCCGAGATCCCTCAAACACTGGGCCACCAAACAGACAGCATACACCAATTTATATGAGGTCCCTAACACACATACAGTAGAAGACTGCCAGGTCTGTGTTCATTCAGAGATGATGCACCAAACCCTCAAGAGACTGGAGACCCCAGGGAGTTTAGAGGTCATGTGGGGTGGGGAGTAGGGACATCGATGTAGAGACATGGGTGGGGAGGAAGCATGGGATATGGAACAGTCAGAGGGTGGACGGAGGGGGAAATAAAGTCTGGAGTATAAAATAATAAATAAATAAGTAAATAAAAATATTTCTGAAGGATGGGATGGTCAAGTTCCCTTAAGTCCATTTATTCAGAGCTGTTCCCCTGCTCACTAGCTCTCAGACAGGGTATTTGGGTCTTTGTGGGTTTTTACGGGGCTGTTAATAGCATTTACAGTCATGACCTAATTGCCCCCAGCAGTCTCATCTTTTAATACCACCACTCTGATGATAAGATCCAGAGTTCCAACATTGTCATCTTGGTAACCATGGTCACAAAAGTGTTCAGAACTTAGTGCTAGGTAAAAGAATAGAAATCATTTTGGGCAAGATGGCTCAGAAGGCACAGGTGCTTGCTGTGTGAACCTGATGACCTGAATTTGATCCCTGGAGCTCACAGGGTGGAAAGGGGACTGGTTCAAGAAAATTGTCCTCTGACTTTAACATCTGTTCTGAGGAACATGTGTGGTTATGTGCAAGTCACACGCACACACACACACACACACACACACACACACACACACACACCCCACAGACATCACTTATCTGAAGATAGCAAAGCTGCTGAGGCAGACAAGAGTGGCAACAGCTATTATATTATGAGCTGACTTTTGCAGTCTTTTGGATGTAGTTAACGGTATCTCTAGGAATAGGCAGGAGACTGAATAACCAGGATTTAAAATAGCAATAGGCTTCTAGTTGCTAAGAGAAGAAAGTCAGTAGAACTTCACAAAAGGAGAAAAAAGAGTTTAAGAGTTTAAGTAGGCTGCCAGTTTTCTCCTAGGGCAGCTGAAATCTGCAGCTTAGAATCAAAGGCAGAGCCCCTAGGTGGAGGGACTCAGAAAAAGAACTCCACAAAGTTTCACATTTCAGGAGTTCAGAGCCCTTTCTGTCCCTGTCCCTGTCTATGTGCCTGCCTGTCTGCCTGTCTGCCTGTCTGCCTGTCTACCTCTCTGTCTGCCTGCCTGCCTGTCTGTCTGTCTGTCTCTGTCTCTGTCTCTTTCATATGTGTGTGTGTTTGTGTGTTTGTGTGTTGGGGAGTAAGCAAGGAATGCACCATGCTTTCTGGTGAAAACCTGGAAAACTTGGGCCAAAATATATGGCAAAATGACAGTAGATTAAGTAGATTTGTCCTACTGCAGATTTGTTTCTGGTTGGCCATGGTGATCAGCTACGACTCCCATCAGAAGGAAGGGAGGAAATATACTCCATGTGCTGAAGGAACATCACTTAAGTTTGCCATAAGTTTTAGAAACAATATTCATTAAACTAACAATTACCAGACATGTCAAAGCATGGGACTACATGTGTGAAAACCAAGAGAAAAACAGTTAAGTAGAACATGTCTAGAGTGGTCCAGGTATAAAAATTAGGTAACAACATTTTTGAAGGATGGGCTTTTGTATAAGGACACAGAAAAAAGGACTGACCATATGGAGAGCATGACACCATTGTAGGAATTTGGAGCAACAGCTGTCATCTCAGTTTTGTTTTATCCAGATGTGTGACAGATGCAGGGTGGAGTGAAAGACACGTAGGCTTAGCAGACATTCAACAGCTTGGCTGGGGAGAAACGGTGGTTCCATCATTTCTTTACCCTGAAGTAGAAGTGCTGGGTCGTTTGGGGATTTTATCTTTAGATTTGCAGAAGTTGTCTCTAAAACTAATTTTCTATTTTTTTTTTACAGTAGTCTAATGGGTATGAGGTGGCATCTCATTACGGTTTGGACATGCATTTTGTAGTTGTTGCTGTAGTCAAACTTGTTTACTGTTGGATACTGTTCTGTCCTAGCTTTTTGAGGCTTTTTTTTTTTTTGGTTTGTTTAACATGAGGGTTCTTTATGTATTATGGATATGTGTCCCTTGTTGTACATGTGCTTTGAAAATATTTCTCCTATGTTTTATCTTTTCATGTTGTTCTTAGTGTTTGATGAACAGATATTTTAAATTTTGATGAGATCAGTTTTTATGCTTGTTTCTTGTTGTGTGTGTCTTTGATATCATATATAAGAATTCATCACATTCAATGTCATGAGGATTTACAATATACTTTTTCATAGTACTTTTGGGATTTTAGTTTTTGTGATTAGGTCTTTGATCTATTGAGTTAAGTTTGTGTGCAGTATAAGGCCAGAGTTCCATTTAATTCTTTTGCGTGTCTATGATGCAACCCTTTATAACAGGACTGTTTTCCCCACTGAGTGATTTTAGCACTTTTGTGAAGATCATTTGATGGCTCATGCTATGTATTTCTAGGGTTAATAGTTATCCTTTCCACTAGTCTACATATAGTTTTTGCTAGTAATACACTAGTTTGATTACTATATCAGTATAATAAGTCTTCAGATTGGAAAATGTGAAATATTTATTTTCATGGCTGAGATTGTTTTCTGGGGCTATGAACTTCAGTGTTCCTGTGATGGCTGAGAAGGAATGAACTGAAAGTAAGAACTCATGACTTTGTGTGGACTCTGACAGCACAGGGTGGCGATTCACTAGCTGTGTGTCTTTTGTTTCTGTTAGAACCAAATAGAGTGATCATCAACCTTAAAACAAGGAGTCAGGTTTTAGCACCCATGGAAATTATTGGTTAAGATAAGATAAAAGGTTAGAGCATCCTAGGGAGACAAACACAATATCTTCATAAATTCTAACTCATCCAAAAAGATTTATTTATTTATTTATTTATTTATTTATTTATTTATTTATTTATTTTTATGTGTATGGCTAACTGTGTGTCTGTGCACCACTTTGGTGCCTGGTGCCCAAGGAATCCAGAGGAGGTTACTGGGATTCTCTGGACTGGGAGTCACAGATGGCTGTTAACTGCATGTGGGTGCTGTGTACCAAAAAAGACATCTCACAGGAATACTTAAATTAGGAGTAGTAGTTCTCTTAATCACTGGCCCAGCTCTTCAGCCCTAATTTAACTCATTTTAAAATTCAAACTACCTGGGCATGGTGGCACATACCTTTAATCTGAGCAATCAGGAAGCAGAGGCAAATGGATCTTAGTGAGTTCAAGACCCTGCCATATGTGTGTGTGTGTGTGTGTGTGTGTGTGTAGTTTATCTCAATTCTTTCTTGTTTTAAAAATTTTTAATTACTTCTACTCTTCTACTCTTTTACAGTCCAGTTATTACCCACCTCCCAGTCTGTCCTCCCACAGTTCCTCATCCCATTACTCCTCCCCCTTGTCTCTAAGAGGATGTCCTTCTCCTCCCTCCCACCAGGCCTCCTCACTCCTTGGGGCCTCAAATCTCTTTAGTGTTATGAGTGTCTTCTCTCACTGAGGCCAGACCAGGAAGTCCTCTGCCATATATCTGTCGGAGGTAGGTAGGTGGAGGGTGGGATGGGGTCGGGCTTTGACCAGCTCCTGTATGCTGCCTGGTTGGTGCCTCAGTGTCTGAGAGATCTCAGGGGTATGGATTAGTTGAGACTGCTGGTGACCTATAGGGTCACCGTCATCCTCAGCTTCTTCCAGTTTTTCCCTAATTCAACCACAGGTGTTCCCAACTTCAGTCCAATGGTGGGATATAAGTATCTGCATCTGTCTCAGTCAGAGGACAACTATGCTGGGCTCCTGTCTGTATGCACACAATAGCATCAGTAATAGTGTCAGGCCTTGGAGCCTTCTCTTAGATGGATCCCAAGTTGGGCCCAGCCACTGGACTACCTTTCCCTCAATCTCTTCTCCATTTTAGTCCCCCCCTTTTGATAGTTCTATTAGACAGGAACAATTCTGGGTCAGAGTTTTTGACTGTAGGATGGCAATCCCATCCCTCCACTTGATGGAGGCTTTTCTACTGGAGGTAGGCTCTACAAGTTCCCTCTCCCCACTATTGGACATTTCATCTAAGGTCCCTCTCTTAGAAAAAAAAAATCTGCTATTTCTTTTATTCTGGCATATACTTTCAACCTTTTAGACAAATTATGGTTACTTGAAGCTTCCCATACTAGAAAAAAATTTCAAATCTGAGGTTTATTTCAGTCTTATTCAACAAAGCCCAGAGAAGAGCAATGCAGGGTTACAGTGTAGTCACGTGGGCGTTCGAGCGCCTTTATTCTCAGCTTTCTTCTGCATTCCTGGATTGCAGTCCCAATTCTCCTATTCAGACATGGAAGCTCTTATTCCCACTTAACACTTCTCATCCAGTCTCACCACAATGAACCACTGCCTGATCACATGATGGTATGCCAGTATAGCAACAGGAAGAAAGAAAACTCACAATTCCAGTTAATTGGTATTGTCCAGGAATGAGTCACTGGAGCATACCTCCCATGAAGGTAGATGGGAAATGTAGTTTTTCACCTGGTTAATAGTAGGGGATTAGGTTAACAAATAAGAATGAGGAAATGACCATTGTAAGTATGCCTGAAGTCTCGGCCACGTTTTCAAAAGCTTTTGACATGACCTCTGTGGACATAGATTCTTTCCTCTCCATCCTACAGTGTTAGTTACTGGTGTCTATAAACACAGACAATGAAACACAAATGAGGTTCTTCCCTGGAATAGAACATGCTATAAATCTTTAGGAGGCTTCCTGGCTTGAGCATAAGCACTCTGGCTAGTTTTGCAAGCTTTAACATAACTGCATCCCCTTTGGAGTGTCATCGCTAACTGCACTAGAGGGCAAATGATTTTTATTTCACAGTGTTCGTTTATCTTTCTGCTCATGTTGGAGGGTAAGCACATGTGATTTCACTGCTATGCCTCACCACAAGGAGGAAGCTTGGGCCAAGCAACTGACAGACTGAGTGCTATCTGATGGCATGTCTAGCCAACTCGTCTGGTTTTTCAGAATCCCATAGTGGTGTTATTTAGAATGTCCTGGGTCCAGGGCTCTAAACTAGAAAAAGCTGAGGGAAATATTTAACTAGGACAGAAATGGCTCATCAGAGATTTTAAAAGTTTTAATTTGGAAGTGGAATAGTAATTTCTAAGGACTGGGAAGAGTACCAGAGTGTTTGTGGGGTTAGGGTACAAGAATGGTAGGCAAGCAAATGCACATTGTATACATGTGTGGGAATATCACGAGAATCCTGCTAGTACATTGAAGTGATATATGCTAACAAAATGATTTAAAAGTGAAAGTGAACACAGAGTTTACTTAAGAGCTAAATCGACAATGGCTCGTGCAGCCACACACATACATTAGGGATGACATTCGCAAAGACGTCTGACATTCTGGCCTGGCCTGGTGTAGCTAAGGAACCTAATCTCATTTCACTTTGGATGCTCTTACTTAAAGTCATCTTTCCTCCTATGTGTCTTGTTTGTTCATGTTCTTTGCCTTTGCTTTAGAACACAGCTTCTTTGATCAAACATTTTAAAATATTGATTACAGAGACTTCTTCCAATTTTTATCAGCCACGGTTCTCAGTGACTGATAAAACAGTGACTGTTCACTACAAGTCATTATTAGCTTTTTCCTCTAGAGGCGATGCTAGTGTTTAATATGGACTCCTCTTTTTCTAAATGATTGGCGGCCATGCTAGCTTCTGGGAGATAATGTTTACTTTCTACGCTCTTGTTACCCACCATTGTGTCTGCCTGCTGTTTACAATGCTTGGCTCGGTTATTAAGTGCTTATCATTTACAGAGGATATGCAAGGAATACAGAGTCTGCTTGGCAATAGTGAGTCTGGAACATTCTTTGAAGTTGGTTTTCCTAAGTAGATGCAAGGAACTCTTAAAGCACCTTGTTTTATTTGTTTAAGAATGAAACCGGGCAGTGGTGGCACATGCCTTTAATCCCAGCACTTGGGAGGCAGAGACAGGTAGATTTCTGAGTTTGAGGCCAGCCTGGTCTACAGAGTGAGTTCCAGGACAGCCAGGGCTATACAGAGAAACCCTGTCTCAAAACAAACAAACAAACAAACAAACAAACCCCAAACCAAACCAAACCAAAAAAACCCCCAAAAATAAAACAAAAACCCCCCAAAACAACAACAACAACAAAAGAATGAAGCAAATGTTTTTATGTTTTTCAGGGTAGAAGGATTTGGAGGAACAACTTCCAGTTAAAGCAGGCTCTGGTATAGAGCTGGGAATTAGTTTAACTGCTTAACCCACATAGTAGCTCACGGCCAACCACCTATAACTCCAGTTCCAGGTGTCTGACACGAGCTTCCACAGGCACCCACACTTATGTTCCACACCCAGCAGCCACACATGCACACACATAAATAACAGTAAAATAAAAAATGAGTGCCTATAAGACTGTAAAATACTATGGAAATGTTGGTTGTTTCTACAGTCTTCATGGCCACCTTTAACTTGGGCCTCTTAGCTTAAAATATAGGAAAGATACTTTAAAAATGTTTTTAAATAAGGTTACCTATGCATCTTGGTTGGATTTGAACTGTTCATGTAGCCTAGCCTGGCCTCGAACTCACTATTCTTCTGCCTGTGCCTCTTTATTACTGACGTTCCATTTGTGCACCATCATGCCTGACTGAAAAATAAACAGACTATTAAGTGTTTAGCTTCCTCTTTGTTCTAAAAGCACTTTCCTTTATGGTATTTGTAAACAGCAGAAATACAATCCCAAAGAAAGTCAAGCAATAGATGAAATTCATTGGCTGGCCTTCCTGGAATCCATCACAGTGAACCAAGCACAGCAGGGTTCAGGAGCTCAGTTACTGCCCTCAGGTCCTTTCCCTCTTGAATCTCTGTTTTATTTTTTTCTTTTGTTCTTTCTTTTGGAGTTACATGGCCTCTGTGTAGCCAGATGGTTATCGACATCATTATATAACAGCACCAAGAGAGCTTTCTTCAATATGTCCTTATACGTATTCAAGGAAATGTTCCAAGCATAGCTTTAATTATGGATGCATTGTACAGGATACTTGACATACAGAAGACTGGGTTCTTTGGCTGGCTGGCTTCTTACTTTGTCAATTACTGCATTCTAGAAAGGAATAAGCAAGTCAGTGGTTGACTACCCAGACAGAGGCAAGGGATGCATGAATGGGACTCTCTAAAAGATTGCACTGGACAGCAGTGTAAGTTCCTTTTGCTTTGCTTTTCTTCTTTCTTCCTTCCTTCCTTCCTTCCTTCCTTCCTTCCTTCCTTCCTTCCTTCCTTCCTTCCTCCTTCCCTCCCTCCCTCTTTCCCTTTCTTTCTCTCTCTCTCTCTCTCTCTTTCTTTCTTTCTTTCTTTCTTTCTTTCTTTCTCTCTCTCTTTCTTTCTCTCTTCCTTCCTTCCTTTCTTTCTCTTTCTTTTTTCTTTCCTTCTCTTTTCTTTCTTTCTTTGTTTCTTTTGTATTTGCAAAAGATGAGACTAGGCTTTCTATAGGCTAGGAGAAAAAAAATGAGCAAACACACAGAAACATACCCCACTTTATTCAGTCAGGGGAGTCAAAAAGCACTATGGTATCATACAGTATTTAGTTATATGGGAAGAATATTTAAAAGTCAAAATGTCAGTGTGGGGTGATTGTAATTTCTCTATGGACTGGTTAAAGTATGACCTGGTAGATCTGCCTTGCAAGATCATCTTCTACACGCAGACTCGATGAGATCTAGCAGCCACTCTCTTAGCTGAAGGGATTTATTTTGAATATTTGAGACACGGGCATTAGATCCCAGAATCATAGCCTTAAGGGCTTGACATGATTCTTTTTGTTTCATAAATGGATATTTGTGAGTATTAACTATTCAAATAAAGATTCTAAACTCATGGGGATTTTTAACTCACATGAGACTAGTTTGAATTTTCATTCTTGATAGAATTTCAGGGCTTTGGCAAAAGGAAGGCTCAATGCCAACCATGCCACACTGATGTATGCATGCTGGACATCATACGCTGTCCTGTTATTTTTCCACAAACACCTCTGATCACCCTATCTCAGGTGGCATCCCCAAGATCACAGATTATAGATTTATGGCAAGACATTGCATTTGCTTAGGAGCCCAGGTTCCCTCCAGTTGACAAAATGTTCCCTCAGATGATCTCCCTTACATGTTGCCCTTCACCAAAACCTCAAAAAGGAGTTGTGGAGAAGATTTCACAGATAAGAAAGTTATGTTTCATTGGCTGTGAATGAGAAAATTAGACCAGGAAACCATTTTGAAGGACTTCATCACAGTCACACTCCATATTGTCACATGGAAATGGAAAGAGGACACTATCTTCTATTGCCCTACTTGAAGAAGAGGCTCCAGTTTCTGCATTGACAGGGTTGAGGAACACTGTTGTTTACATGGGAAATGTGCCCCCATGGGTTCATGTGTTTAAGCACAAGGTCCCCAGCTGGATCCATGCCTCATTGTCAAAAGATTGGAGAATGGAGACCACATACGATTCAATAGCTGCCATTTGGTATGAGTCGCTCAGGAATTCCAAGTTATTTGTCTATTGATTTTCTGCATTTGGCAATAGGTTCACTGTGATGTGATTTTGACTACAATCCTTATCATAAGGCATCCACTATTTTGGATTCTTCAGCTCTCTAAGCTTGAAGATTATTTCACCTGAGTACACTACAGTTTCCCTCATGGTCCAAAGAGAGATGAACATCTCTCTCTCTCTCACACACACACACACACACACACACACACACACACACACACACACACACAAATACATATATTTAAAATCTACCCTCTTCTCAGCTCTATGGTTATGCATCAGTGCTCCAAGACTAGGCATGGATGTTTTCAAATGAAATTGCTGTTAATGGTGAAAAATATTTACAGTTATGCCCCAAATTTAAACAGCCAGCAAACTTTATTTCTCCTTTTTGTAGTTTCAGTATTTAATTAGTGATGAAGCACCAGAAACCTTCAGGGAGAAAACACCCCATTATTTTTTAAGTTACAGTGTATTTACAACCCATTTCCACCTGCTCCCTTTGTCTCCACCTGTCTCTGCTGTATACAGATTCATCTCAGCCAGCCCCTCAGGAATACAGCTGTGTCATCACATACTGTGGCATCCTAATATTTCATACTAAGCCATAAACCAATTAGGAATGACTACTCCCTGTGCTGACTCATGGGAAGAGAAGGGGATAATGTGTCCTTCAGGTAATGAACTTCTTTGGGGACTTGACACATATTTCATTTTTCAGTGCTGTGCTTTTCCCTTGTCACGTTTCTGTGGATGTGGCTTCATTTTGCTTCATTGTGCTAAGAAGATTATGCAGAGCTTGCCAGGTAACCAAATGACCAACCTCTTAAACCCCCTAAGAACACCCCAGAGAGTTCAAGTAGATCTGGTCCAAGTGAGTATGCCCTTGCAGGGAAATGGTATGTATGTAGTGTGCCTTAGTTTCCCTGTATTCAACACAAGAATGTACCAAATTACCATCAGAACATACTGTTGCTCCCTACTTCTAGATCTCCTGATTCAGTAGGGCTGCTTGGGTCCGATCGGGTGCTGCTGGGCTTGGTACTGTACTGAGGACCACTGTCCTTCAAATAGGATGCTGTGATGATTCCACTTCTCCCAAAGTCAGAAGGTTTGCTGAATGAAAGCACAAATCGATGTCAAGTGTAACTGTGTGTTGGAATCAGAAGGTACAGAACCAGCCAGCTATTGAAGTAAAAATCAAGAGTGCAAGACCCATGGGGCTGTAGAAAGCTGAAAAAGGCAGCTTTGTGTCAGCTCCGTTGGGTTATGGGCTGTGGGAACCTGATCTCTTAGTCTTACAAGGCAAACCTCAAAATCAGGATTTTTTTTTTAACTGTGATTTTTTTTCCAGTTTCAAAATAGATGCTTTTGGTTAGGAAGCTGGACCAGTGAGCAAGGTCCTAGTTGTGCAAGTGTGAGCACTTGGATTTGCATCCTCAGCACCCATGTACAATCCTGGCATGCTAATGCATGCATATAACCATAGTGCTGTAGAGACAGGCAGATCCTGGGGGCTCACTGGCCAGCCCAGTCTAGCCAAATTAGCCATCTCCAGATTCAGGGAGAGATCCAGTCTCAGAAAAAGCAGAAATAAATGTTAAAACGACCTCTGGCCTGCACATATACATACACTGGCAGGCACTCGCACGCACATGTGTGTGCGTGTATACACACACACATACACACACACACACAGAAAGAGAGACAGAGAGAGAGAGACACAGAGAGAGACAGAGAGAGAGAGAGGGAGAGGGAGAGAGAGAGAAAGGGAGAAAGCGAGAGGGGGAGAGAGAGAGAGAGGCGGGGGGGGGGTAGGGTTGTGGGTCCTGAATCCATTCTGCCACAGAGCACAGCCACTTGGGGAGACAGGATGTGGGGAGTTTGTCTGCACTTATCCCATATCATGACTGGCAGGTGCTGGGCTGTAGGGAAGCACCCAGGCACTGTACACATGGGGGTGGGAAAGCGCAGTCTGAAGCATGGGAAAGCTAGAGATGGCTTGTTCTCAGGCTCTTGGATATTTAGGTGCAGCTGGGAGTTGTAGAAGAGCTGAGAATGGTGGAGTAGGGGCCCACAGGTTGGATCTAGTCCTGGGGTTGGGAAGGGGAGCTCCAGCTAGTCCTACAGTGGTTGTCCATGGCTTGATGGGTAGCTCGGTGGTGGTTGTGGCTGGGAGTGCAGAGAGGCCTTCTACAGGAAGGCCTTCTTTATGGTTTCCCACATTGGATCCTGATGAAAAGAGGCTGTCCATGGTTCTAAGGCATTTAGTATCATATCAGAGAGTGGATGTGTAAAACCATATCCCCATTCTTAGGGTGGGCCTGAGATTAAATACCTTTGTAAGGAGGAATATCTGGGAAGGGAATCTTATTGGCAACACCCTCAGGTTTATTATGTAGGTTAGAACTTTCTTTAGAGTTTCCTCCAAATTTCCTACTTCCTATCTTCTTCTAGTGCAGTCAGGTCCTATGGGTATCTTGGGTCAATACCAAGTGGGCCAAATGTAAAGTATGTGGTATATTGGTTAGAGTTCTCTATAGGAACAGAAACAATAGGGTATAAACTATGTGTGCTAGTATGTACAATTAGAAGGGGTTTGTGGGATTGGCTTATATGATCTGGATAGTCCTGTAGTGAATATCTACAAGCTACAAAGCTGGGGAAACCAGTGGATGCTTAGTTCAAGAGGCTAGAATTCTCAGGGATTTATAGGGAGTAAAGATAGGCCTTAGTAGGGACTCAGGCTTGGAAAGTATATGGACAGTAGCTGGTGCAGATCTACTTCCAGAGGCTGAAGATTCTGGACTCTGATGTCCAGGGGTAACAACAGCTGCCAGGCATGCACTGCTCGAGAAAGCCTGTCCATCACCTTGCTTGTCACTGTGAGAAGGCATCTGATGGAAGCAACCTCAAGAAGGAAGGGCTATTTTGGTTCACTGTTTTGGAGGTTATGAAGTCTATCACAGTTGAGAAAACATGGAGGATGATAAAAAGACTAGGAAATAGGAAGCTAGCCTGGAACAGAATGGTATGACCTTGGTAAGGTAGATTCTTCAAAAGCCTGGTATTAATGGCCTGTGTTCTTCACAGAATCTCATGTTCCAAGGGTTTCATAACCCATTAAAACAGCATTATCACTGGGGATCAAGTGTTCAGGTGCATGAGTCTGTGGGGGATATTGGAAATTCAGATAACCACACAGATGGGTTGCACTTGGGTGCAGAGCAAACGTCTGTATTCTGCTTTTCCTTCCACCAGGCACAGAGCTTGTTGGGTGGCACTATCTACACTCAGGGAGGCTCCTCCTCTCTTATTCTCATGCTTTGCTCTTCTCAGAAAACACTCTTGGACACACCCAGAAGTGAGCTTAATCCATTTTCTAGGCATTTCTCACCCTAGTCAAGCTGACAACTAGCACGGATCACCCTCAAAGGATGGATCTAATTCTCCGGTGCTAGTCAGATCACAGACCAAGGTGAGAGGTGAGAATTTCTGTGCTTGTGTTAGAACAGCCATAAACTTCTGCTACTAGAATCTGCAAAGTCAGGTAGCTCTGGTGCATTGTCTTGGAGGGTGATTCTTACCCAGCAGCTATCAGGTCTGGCCTCTCATTTTATCCACACGACAACTAACACGTTTGCTGTCACAATTATACCAAAGAGAAGAATACTTTATGTTGGTATGGGGTTGAGCTGTGTTGTGAACAAAGGGCATGTTATAAGAAGGCAGCTGACACACCACCCTGCCTGCTGGGCAATGCACCCCTGGGTTGGTAATGGCATGGTGAATGACGAGAAAACCATGGCTTCCATTTAAAGCTTTATGACACCAAATTTTATGGTGGGAATTGGGCCCCATATTTGTTCATAACTCTGCTTATCAAGAGCTTAATTGATGTTTCTTAATGTAAAAATGACCCCAGATAAAAGTTCATTCCCAGCTCATAGAACCTGTATTGAAATAGGATATTAACAGAAACCTCATAACCCATCCCCGGCCATTAACACTCCCGAGTTTTGAACAAAGAAGCTCCTAATTCTTTAGCTGAAATTTCTTTGCTCCACTAAGTTCAATCCATGTTGGGACTATTAAAATGTCCTCTCAGCACTTGGTCTGAAATCACCCCCTTTTACAAATTTTCTCATTACATAGATCTATAGCCCTTCAGAAATGAATTGCTTTTGAGGGCGGTGGTGGGGATGTCTGTGATCTTAATAACATTATATAATGTGTCCTGATGAATCAATGTTTGAGGACCATCTAGCTCTATGCTAGATTAAAAGTAAATAAAAATGGACTTACAGCATAACTCTTGTCTCCATTAAAAAAATAAAACTCTTTCCAAAACCCTTCTGGAATAGAGATCATAGAAGCAAAGAAATAGGTATGCCTGACTCCAGGAATATGGAAGGTTTAAGAGAGGTACTTAATATTCATCTGGTACCCATTGCAATAACATCAATCTTATCATATTCTCCTGGTATTAATGTGGATGTTCTGCATTTAATATATACTTCCAGTGGAATTTCATTGTAATTGAGCACTAAATGATGTCTACTTATGGTAAAGTGGTTCCAGAGTTTTCTGTAATAAATAGGTTTTAGTAGGATAGAGGATCCAAAATTCATCACTGAATCTATACTAGACTCTTTATGTTCTAATTGTCATTGATGGTCTTTACTGTATTATTTCCAGACAGTTCATAATTATGCCAGCTGAACAGATGATGATTTGTGAATAGAGTAAGACATTGACTGGATTATGTAGTGCCATTGATTTTTTTAAATGCTCTGGTTTCACAAAATACAGCTGGTCTCTTCTGTATCGATGGGTTCTGCACCCACAGATTCTGCTAGCTATGGATTAAAAGTGCTTGGGTTTTTTAAAAAAATTGCACTTGCACTTCTCACATCTAGACTTTCTTCCTTGCCATCATCCCTGGAACAATCTCACAAAACATTTCCATGGGCTAGGAAGAGTTGAGTGTCTTAAGATTTTGATGCCTGAAGGAAGTGCTGGCACCAATCTCCCAAATGACCCCCCCAAGTGATGACTCTCTTCTAAAATCATTTGACTCCTCCCTATACACTGTCACTATTAATGGTGGCAGAACTGTGACAAGGTGACTTATGCAGTGACAGTTATAGCTAAAATGCATCCATGGAGTGCTACTGTATTTTAAACACCCTACTAAGTGATATGTAGTTAGTATCCCAATGGAACCTCATGGCAATATCATAGTTCTGATTCCCAACTTGGGAAATAGGGAGTTAGGAATTTAATGATCCCCAAAGAGCTAAACAGATTCAGATTTGGACTTAAAGTTTCAAAGTCTGTGCTTTGACACATGATGCCAGATATCTAGTCTATGATTAATAGTTACAGAATTCTTAGTAAGCAGTTGAAGAAAACTGTGGATTCCTGCATGGAAAAATTCCTGCCTTCTTTGTCATAAATAGGATAAACACATGGCAAGTTGAAATTTTATTAAGAGAGTTTCACTGAGAGATAACCCAAATTCAGAAAGACAAATGCTATGGTTTCTCTCATTTGTGGATGTTAGCTTTGAACTTTCAGATGTATGTTCTATTTGGAGTAACCAAAGAGATCAGCAAAATATAAGGGAGGGAGCTGGATTTCAAGCAATAAGAGACAGAATAAAGGCCTAAAAGGGAATAGTGGAATGGGAAGTGTCTTAGTTAGGACTTTACTGCTGTGAACAGACACCATGACTAATGCAAGTCTTATAAAGAACATTTAATTGGGGCTGGCTTACAGGTTCAGAGGTTCAGTCCATTATCATCAAGGCAGGAGCATGGCAACATCCAGGCAGGCATGGTGAAGACAGAGCTGAGAGTTCTACATCTGAAGGCTGTTAGCAGAATACTGGCTTCCAGGCAGCTAGGACAAGGATATTAAAGCCTACACTCACAGTAACACACCTACTCCAACAAGTTCAAACCTTCAAAACCATCACAGGAAGGTTTAAATGGGAAGAGTTATAGAAAGACAGGGCAGAGAAGGGAATGGAGCTAGTAAGTAAAACTAGAGTTTTATGGAAATGTACTGTTATAGAATTAAGTACCAGGGACAGGAATGTGTTACCTCATTTGGAGTTGTTGGCAAGAGATGTCCCATAGATTCTCAAACATTGCAGGCCATCATCATTGCTCCTGGTGACCCTCCAGACTTTGTTGGCAGCTCCTATTGCTGAAGATACCAACACTTGAGTCATAGAACATGCAGAGATCAAGCTGGGACTCAATTGGAAGCTTCAACCCTACTAGATAGGTTTTATAATGCTGGAGGTGCTAAACATGCTACCAGAGGATAAAATAAATCACTAGTCTTACCTAACTGAACTCTGTAAGCTATAATAACACTTGGTCTGGCAAGACACTGGTGCATTAGTGGATGAATGTCATGGGACCAAACAATCACTCTTAGACTTAAAGCCTGCTCTACAAACTGAAGCTCATAATTGGCACCACTATTAGGGCCAAGAACATGTGGCTGAACAGATCATAGGCCTTGGGGGAGAGTGGAGTACTACTACTTTCCTAAACGGGCACAGTATTAAGTTGACTCTTAATGATTTATTGTTATGCCTGCAGATTAATTCTTCTCTCAATCTTCATAAACTTTTTTTTTTGCAGTAGATGACAAATGACATATGTAATATTTTTTGCAGTAGATAACAATTAATTAACTCCTAGTAAATGTACAGAGAGTGAGAGGCTGTGGAGTGTTCACACTTAGTAAATGGGACATCTATATCCCACTTCCTCCTCTCAAGCCTCAGGGATCATCCAGGATAGGGAATGTAAACTGTATAAGAGCCAGAGGCAAGGGATGATTACAAGGAAACAAGTGTTATCCAGACACAGTAGTACTGTTGCTCATATGAACTCACAACAGATATGATGGCAATGCACAGAGACCTGTATAAAAATCCAAGATTGGAGAGGGGAGGTGGGCTCAAAGGACTACTTCTAGCTAAAGAGTTCTTGGCAACCGATGGCTGCTGGGAAAGAAAGGGTCAGCATTCTTAAAGCTGCGGCCCCTGGCATGCCAAGCACATTCCAGATGATGACCATGCATTTAATAGTATACGGGCAGAAAAATGTTAATTGATGATTTTTAAAATAAAAGAGGATATGATGTTCGGTAAGTAGGGAGAAGGGGTGTGCATCTGTGATGAGTTGATGAGGGGGTGAATCTGATCATATTCCCTTGACATTTGTGAAGAAATGAGGGAAAACAAAACAACTTAATTCCCTTTAGCTTAAGCAAGATAGGAACAGCTAATATCTAAGGAGCAAGCTAGGAACAGAGACACAATGAACATGTGAAGTGAGTCACAGGGAATCAGATCAGATGCTTACACTGTCCATGTGCAGAAGCAGTTTCTCCAGATACAAGTTAACACTTGTGTCACTCACAAGGCTGACAGGGCTGTGTCTGAACTCTCTGGTCCACACCCCTCTTGCCAAAGGTTTGTGCATTTCCACAGGAAGGGGTGTTCTAGAGTGGGCACTTGCCAGCCCATGGCCTTGTCCTGCCTCTTCTGCAAACTCAATGGACTGAGATGAATTGAATTATGGTAAGTCTTTTCTCAAAAGAAACAGGTTGCAGAATATTATCTACACAATAGATAAAAACTATCTCTGGTTGAAATGGGTATTGACACTCCCCTTTGGTGGATGAAAAGTTATCAGACATCTTGGCCAAGATTTCCTAACACCTTGTTCAATGGCTCATTAAAAGGCTAGAAAACCTAAGGACCTCCTCCCTCAGACTCCTGTGATCTCTCACTCTCCATATGTACTCAGTACAAATTGGTCTCTATCTTGAATGGTGATGAGGCTTTAAGGGGTAGAGCATAAAGCTTTCATGGGAAATTTCAACTCATTGGGAGGATGCTGTCCAGGTAGACTGTGGACTCTCAGCTCTCATCTGTTCTTCCACCTCTATCATATCTCTTGAGTTCTGACCTTGAGGTAAGCAGCTTGTTCCACCACAGATTCCTTTCAGTTATGTGCTACCATGACATAGGTCCCAAATGACAGGGACAGTCAAATATCCATGAGCCAAAATTCCAAAATGGTGAGCCAGAATAAACCCTTCCTTCAGCAAGTCAATTCTGGCAGTTATTTGTAATGGTGGTTGAAGCATGCGAACACAGCACTGTTTCTGAATATGGAGCCCATGGAGAGCCATTGGTGATTAGAATTCCTTGAGCACTAGGCATTGAGTCATTTACCAGTTCCTTCTGCCATAAGGCTTCAGGTGGATGGATCCCCTAAGTCAAAGTAGGACTAGCCTTATTTTCTGTTCCCACTATTTCATTCCTCTTTCTAATCCTTCTCTCTCTCTCTCCCACTCTCCCTCTCTCTTTCTCTTTCTTTCTTTTTCTTCCTTCCTTCCTTCCTTTCTTTCTTCTCTCTCTCTCTCTCTCTCTCTCTCTTTCTTTCTTTCTTTCTTTCTTTCTTTCTTTCTTTCTTTCTTTCTTTCTTTCTTTCTTTTCTTCCTTCCCTTACTTCTTAAAGATTTATTATCTTTATTTTATGTTTACTAGTGTTTTGCCTGTGTGTAAGTGCACTACCCTCATTCCTGTGGAGGCCAGAAAAAGACCCTAGATCCCCTGAAACTGGAGCAGCTGTAAGCTTCTATGTAGATGTTGGGGCCCAAACCTGTATTCTCTGCAAGAACATGTTTCTCTTAATTCTAAAACATGGAATTATATGTTCAACATAATTCTGTGAGTCACGTCAAGTTTCTTTATTGTTTTCATAAAATGGACTAAGAAATTATTCAACCGATCAACCAATATAAAATCCTCTAAAAACTCCCCTGGGCTGGTAGCATAGTTCAGTATCAGAGCACTTACTAGAATGTGCAGGGCTCTGGGTTTGATCTCCAAGACCCACATAACCCTCCCCCGCCCTCAATCAAAATGACAAAAACAGAATCCCCCACATCTTTTCCAATCCCAGTCAGACATCTGCTTGTACAAACTTTGCAGCTTGCCACCCCAAATCAGTTCCTCAGAGAAAGCACTGCAGCAGCTCCTGTCCTTCATACACTCTCATCAGGCCTGGGTTCTCTCTTTATTGCCTTTCATACAGCATAGAACTTTGAACTTCCATTTCATTCAGCTGTGAGCTGAATTTTTTAGATGAGAAAACTGAAAACACTGAGGAAGGGTTGAAATGAAACCGAACTATGATGCAGGATTTGACCTTCACCCTATACAAACTTGCGCACACACTCAGTAGGTCTTCAGCTAACCATTAATGAATAGTTGCCAGAATCAAACCATTCTATAGAGGAATTAGCAAGAGGCAGCCATGGCCACTTAAGTGTCCATGAGAGGAAAAAGCAATTCTTTATTGTTAGTGCCAACACCTTGGATAATATACTTTTTATCTCTTCTCATAATGATAATGTAGATAAATTTCATAAATCAAATCTCTGCAGTAAAAAGGTTAATAAGTTTATGCTGTGTAATTGAAAGCCATATTAGTGATTAAAAGGATTTTATATATCAGTTTTCTGGGTCACCAACTAATTATTTTCAATGGCCAGTAATAAAACACGGCACCATGCCTGGCTAGACATTGCAAGCCATCAGATGCTAAATCATGTAGAAAGGACTACCTTAGGTTGGCTCGGATTTCCTTTGGGATGTGGAGCCATTGAAATCTTTACTGTTTGTTTTGTGTCGAGCATACAATGTGTTCTGAAGTTTCCTTTTACTCAAAGTAAGCAAGCTTACTTTGTCCTCCCAAGTGGAGAAGGACATGATGGGCTCATGGGAACCTCAGATAACTATAATCAGTCATATTTAATGTTTCATCAACACAAGGTCATGGCTTAACCATGTAACATGCTTGGCCATCTTTGCAAAGAAAGGAGTATTTGCAAAGGAAGGGGAAGTCTGTGGACTGGAATGTATTGATGTTAAGGATGTTTAAAATGTCCTTAAAATGTTGTAGGAAAAGTAACCCTAGGTGTGGGCTCACTAGAGACCACTGAAGTATTCATTGTAAACCTAAGGTTAATGATTGGAAAACTGGGGCTTAGAGTCCACTGAGGTCATGGCTAGAGTGCAGGAAGCTGATGCTCACACTTGATTTTGTTCGACTTCCCACCCAACTATACTATTGAGATGTATGTACTCCTGGTTTCATGCAGTGCCACATCAAGTTGTAACAACAGCAAAGACAAAGTGCTTATGATTGGGTTTGAACTTGTGCGACATTGATGCTCCGTGTACACAGGGGTGAAGCATGGGTACTGAATTGTATGAAAAACATTTTCTGTCGTAAGTAAGTGATGTGCCCTGAAAACTGCAAGACGGAACATACAGGAGACAGAGCTTCATATTTGGAGGTTGAATGAAGGTGAACAGAATTTAGATAGGGAGGAGGCACAGATAGGGGACATCTGTTTGAATGTTTGCTATTATACCTTAAGAGAGGTCTTGATGTATTATTTAGCTAAAGAGCTGCCACCTCTAGAGCCATGATAGAATTGTTTGCACATTCAAAACCAAACCAAAATATGAAGTTTTGGGCTTAACATCTCAACCAAATCATTCAAGTGTCCGTTGTTTGACACTTGAATGACTGATTTTGCATTGTTATAGAGAAAAACTAAGTTTGGGAACCTTTTCTATATTTGAGCAGTTCTTTTGTTTCTCTAGTTGTTTTTCAGGTTCTGGAAGTACCTTGCAAGGTAGGCAATCTGTTGGGTCCTCTGTGCCACCCCCCCTTGTGTGTGTGTGTGTGTGTGTGTGTGTGTGTGTGTGTGAAGGCAGGGACAATCTGTAAAGCCAGTCCAACCAAGTCTACAAAGGCTGTGAATGATGGGTTTATTAGGTAGTTTGAATCACTAGGTTGTTTTCTTCAAAGGAAACTGATTTGTAGATGAAACAAAAGATGAAAATTGGAAGGTAGGTATCATAGTCCTTTTAAACTTGAGGCATTCTTGATGTCTTAGTCAGGGTTTGTATTCCTGCACAAAACATCACCAAGAATCAAGTTGGGGAAGAAAGAGTTTATCCAGTTTCCACTTCCATGTTGCTGTTCATCACCAAAGGAAGTCAGGACAGGAACTCACACAGGGCAGGAATTTGGAGGCAGGAGCTGATGCAGAGGCCATGGAGAGGTGCTGCTTACTGACTTGCTCAGCTTGCCTTCTACCCAGGACTACCAGCCCAGAGATGGCACCACTCACAATGATCCCTCCCCATCAGTCACTAATTGAGAAAATGCCTTACAGCTGGATCTCATGGAGAGATTTCTGTAAGGGAGTCTCCTTTCTCTGTGATAACTCCAGCTTGTGTCAAGTTGACACAAAAAACCAATACTTGAAAACTGTCCTTGAAACATGTCAACCAAATCACTAATTGGGAGACAGGATGAAGATGGCCCAAAATTGGACACTGCGAGTCCTCCCTGTGGGTATGGTAATTACATCTATGTGCATATGTACCTTGACATCTAAGGCTGAGGAGCACTGATCTTTGGTGAATAAATGATTGCTTGCATCTCTCATGGATGTCTATGTGGAATGTGTGAGCAGATCTAGGTGTTTCTTGGAGGAAGCAGGAGATGTAATTAATCCAATAACCCTAGGGAAGACTCAGAAACATGCAGGGAAGAAAAGAAAATGAGTCTGCTTGGGATCCAGTGGAAAGATTTGTGTTGCGAAGAAAAGTGGCTTTCCACATTTCAAGCATCCTTGATCCACTTGTGTCAGAAAAATTCTCAAATCCCATTAACCACTCAGCCATATCTTAGAAAAAATACTGGGGGCAGAGGGAGGAATAAGAGATTAGGGGATGAACAGGTAGAGAAGTATGGAAGGGATGATTTAAAAGCCCACAGACCAATGTTCCTGTTTGTATGGAAGCAGATGCACTTCCGAAGGCTTGAGGCACAAGTGGCATTTGTTTTTAATGGGAAATATATTTTGAACAAAACCTAATCCATTTATTATATTTTCTTCTGACATACCTAGACACCATAATCAGTCCTTGGTGACTGACATGGGAACTGGGGATGAACGTTAAAAACAGAAGAAGGGAACTGAGTGCTGGGCACTTGGGATTTGGTGGAGGGGTAGGGAAGGCAATGCTGCAATCTAGCACCCCAGGTTTCAGTGGTGGATTATGTTTGAAGGAAAAGCCATCTCTGGCAAGAGCATGATCATTGCTGACCACGAGATGGAGCAGGGATACAGGAAGGCAGAGACTTTTCCTAAGAAAGATGATAACAATAGCATTTCTCTTCTCTGCTTCTTTCTCTCTTAAGGCTTATCAGAGATTCCTACCAACTTTTTACATCTCCATCCTCTCTCCAATAAAACTTTCACCTTGTTTCTCTCTTTTTTTCCTGATGACCACAACTACTCTAGCAAGAGAATGCCACCATTGGATCTACCTATTAGTATAAGGGAGGAATGAGTTGACACTTGACTTCTCTCTCTCTCTCTCTCTCTCTCTCTCTCTCTCTCTCTCTGTGTGTGTGTGTGTGTGTGAGAGAGAGAGAGAGAGAGAGAGAGAGAAAGAAAGAGAGAGAGATATAGCTGTCCTACTTAAGGCCAGAACTCTGTAGACATTCATTCTCCATACTTCAACCAGTTTCTAAGTTAACTGTTACACACTGCACAAAGAAGCTTCTCTGATGAGGTCTGAGCACTACACTAATCTATGGGTATGGAGATGCATATCTATAGGACAATTGATATCACAGCCATTTAATAAATGACCGTAGTAGGTTCACCCTGGAGTCTATAAGCTCCCAGCCATGGGTTATTGACCAGATTTACAGTACCAGGCATCCATTTCCTCCTGTGGGGTAGGCCCTAGATACAATCAGAGAAAAGTTGTATCTAGTACAACTAGATAGGTAGTTGGTTACCAGTATAACTATTGCATCATTGCTGCACCATGATCATTATTTTAGCTTGCAGTGTTCACAGCTAAGTAAGGCTATTGATGACTTTTCTTCCACAACATCCTGTATAGTACTTAAGGAACTATGAATTATAGGCAGCAGGATGATGCTTCCCAGTCAGTACTGTGCATATGTATATGTGGGGACCAGTGATAGATGCCAGGCTGCTCTTCTCAATTGCTCTCCATATTAATTAAAAAATAATTATTGGAGCATGGAGAGATAGCTCAGTGCTTAAGACCACTGACTGCTCTTCCAGAGGTTCTGAGTTCAATTCCCAGCAACCACATGGTGGCTCACAACCATCTGTAATGGGATCTGATGCCCTCTTCTGGTGTGTCTGAAGACAGCAACAGTGTACTCTAATACATAAAAGAAATAAATTAAAAAAATAAGTGGGTGTGGTGTGTGTGTTTAAAAAAATAATTATTTAAAAATGAGTGGTAGAGACAGAAGCAGACTCTAAGGCACAAGTAGGCTACACTTGCTCCTATTGGGTCAGAATTAGAGTAATGATTAGGTAAATATTCCTGATTTATGGGTTATTGTCTCCCTATAAAAATATTTATCAACATTTTACCCAAGCCAACATTTTGAAACATGAAATTCTGTCTCAACCTTATTCAATATAATGAAGACAGAAAAGCTAAAGATGTGCCCACTGAGAGGCCAGTAGCATCCTGACAGAACATCTTGTTCTGGACACTGGCATACATGCTTCCAGCAAACAATATGAGGTGAATAACTTGAAAACACATACTGCCTGTCAAAAAGATTTCCAAGACAAGACATAGGAGTAAGAGATGACTAGCACATTACTGAGATGAATCTCCAATATAAATGCATTAGAGAAGTCAAATATAGTCCATACTGAGGGTACTGGCCCTAGGACTTCCTTAGTCACGGAAATCTGTAGATGTTCAAGTCTCATATATAAAGTCGCAGTATTTACTTGTGACTTATGCACATCTTCCTGCATACTCTTAAGTCCTTGCTAGATGAAATACAATGTCTGATAGGGTAGAATATCTATGTATTCCACTTACAGAATGACAGAGAAATGGCCTGCATTCATTCAGTACAATCCCAACAGTGTGCATGGATGATTTTCAATTTATTCTTGGTAAAATTGATGGTATAGAATACCATCAGGGGGCCAACTGCTCCTTACTCTAACTCTTACTTCAGTGGGGTTCAGAGTCAAACCCATTTTAGCCTGTCCCAGAGTCTGCACTTTACCACATTGTTCTTCTGTGTGCTTCTCCTCGTCTGTTTTTTTTCTCTTTGGAAAACAACAGTCCACTTACTGTGGCTATCCAGTTACTGTCTCACTCCCAGTGTCTCAAGGGTGCTGAGCTTCTGTGGTCTGTTCTTTTTGTCAAAGGCTTCATGGTGACTGATAGTAGTACAAGTACCTTCAATGAATAATAATCACTTCAAGTGACTGATAAAAACAAACCTTTAAAATGAGCACTATTCCCATTTTCTAGACTATTTAGATTGAGTAGACACATGTGGCTCAGACAAGCTCACGTGATAGTAAGTTACCACCAGAATTTCTAGCCAGGTTGGACTGTCAGTAGTCCCTTCCTACCTATATTTATAATTTTCTAAAAAGTGGTTACTTATTTTTCATGTGTGGATTTGTGTGCATGTGCATGTTCTTGCCACAGCATATGTATGGAAGCCAAAGGATAGCTGATTCTTTCTTTCTTCTCTGTTCATTCCTGGAATTGAACTTAGATTTTCAGGCTTGGTGGCAAGATGTTTTACCCACTGAAAAAAATCTTGTTAGCCCTCTACTTACTTTTAATCCACCATAAATCAGTCTTTTTTCCTTTCCTTTCTTTCTTTCCTCCTTCCTTTCTTTCTTTTTTTGGTGGAAGTAGGGCAGGCAGGAAGGCATACAGAGGACTTCTGAGATCCAAGACATCACTGACTTTCTGTATGAGTTAAGTAAGAGTCCTGGTTTGGGAAGCTTCAAATCCCTGGGAGGCTACAAGATAGTAGTCTGAGGTCCCTATGAGGAAGGGAAAGACTGGCCTCTGAGTTAGGGGGCAGCGTGCCCAGTCTGGCTGCTGGCACAACTCAAACTCTTGAAAAGGAACTAAGTAATATGGCCCTAAGAGTCAGCATCGATCCAACATTTTGCCCATTCTCATCTGTGCCAGAAGATTTGAACCTCCTCATCTGACTTTGATTCCTGTAGGAAAAGGATGGCAAAAGTGAATGGAAGACTGATTGAGTGAATGAATGAATAAGAAAATAAGTATAGTGATTCTTATTGTCACTCTGTGAAATCTATAATAGAAAATTTAAACCATGTCCAATCCCCTGGGGCGGGTAGTTGCTTCTGATTTACTGAAACTCAGGTTTCCAGAAGATGAAAGCTGCCTAATTTTAAATTAGCTTTCTTTGTGCTTTGGAAGTCACCTCCACTACTGTTGAGGATGGTGGGGACTGAAAGAGCCTGCAGCATCTATTTAACAGGCAAATTTATTTGGTGTCTGGGCAGAATCCTTTGAGGGTTTATAATCTGAGAAATAGATTGTAAATCCTCTAAATTAGTGGGGCCATGCAACTTGTCCAAGATCAAACAGCCAATGAATGACACTTGAGAAGTCTAGTCCAGTTTTCCCTCCTGACAGGAGATGGGTTCACTTCTGGCAGGCAAGTCGTCCTTGTAAATGAACCCTCAGATTTTGGAAGTTACATATAGAGCTGTGAGGGATGAGTAGGGAACCATCCACTGAGGATGCCCTGGTGGTCTAGGGAAGGCATTATTCTCAGAGCTGTGTTTTATGATCTTCACATACCTTAGATTTGGGCATTTTGTAATAAGTGCAAACCTTGATTAACTCAGTCTGCTATGGAATCTAAGCATCTCTTGATTCATAAGAAGCTCACATGTGATAAATTTGCCTTATTGCTGTAGGGGCCAGTCAGTGACCTATCGGTGGCTTTACCAGGGACAGGGTTGATCTTATGCATAATCATCTGATGTCCTTGAAAGCTGTTGTCACCATTGCTGGAAACATCTTTTTTTTTTTTTTTTT